>NC_080840.1:29856914-30156914 GCF_030435755.1 Ochotona princeps
CGTTGCCAATGCCTGGGAAAGCAGCAGAGGATGGCTCCAAGCCCCTGGGTCCCTACACCCACATGGAGATCTGAAAGAAACTCTTGGCTCCTGCCTTCAAGTCAGCCCAGTTTCAGCCATTGTAGCCACTTGGGAAGTGAACCAGTGGATAGAAGATCTCGCTCTCTCTCTCTCTCTCTCCTCTCTGTATATTTCAAATAAAAATAAATCTTTTTTAAAACTTAATATATATTTTAGTTTATAGTATTGCACGTACAAATCAGTTATAATAAATAATGAATTAAAAATTTTATCATAACAAAATATTCTTCATATTTAGTAACATTTTTGCATAAAATTCTACTTTATGTGAAGTTGTGTAGTTTTGACAGATTACTTTTGGCTAGTGCTTGCAAAATATATTTTTAACATCACTTCATTTTCAATATCCATATATTTTCTATATCGTTATGAGACTTTAGACATAGCTTATATACAGTATATAGCTGGATTCTTTATTTTTATCCAACTTGTTAGAATTTTCATTATAACATTTAGTATACTTGCATTTAATTTACTAATAGATTTGTAATTAAAAGTGCTATTTTGCTATTTCTGTTTTCCCCAATCTATTGTTTATTTCTTTCCCTTTCTTGTCCATAATTGGTTATTATTCTGTATTTTTCATTAGTCTGAAAATGATACAGTATGTCACTACCATTTTAAAATAAACTCAATTACAATTTAGCTCACTGACTCATTTAGTTCTAAGCCACATTGCATGCTACTTCTTCTCAATGTAATTTAAAACAACATAACTCTTTCTACCCTGTCCTAACGTGCCTGTTACTATCAACATATATTTTGAACCCCATAATAGCTTATTTTGGTTGTAATCACCATTAATTTCCATTTATCTACACATTCATCCTCTTCACATTTTTTCATTCCTTCATTTGTTTTTAGTCTTCTGACATTATTTTCGTTTCACTTAAAGTGTGGGCAGCTGGTGATATTTCTCAGTTTTTATGTATTTGAAATGTCATCTGTTTTGCCTTATATCAGAAGAATATTTCACTGGACACAAATTTTAAGCCTTTAAACCTGCACTGTTTTTTCCTTCAGCACTTGGAAGACACTGATACAATCTTTTATAGCATCCATTGCTTTTATTGAGAATTATTTATAGGGCCCGGCAGCGTGGCCTAGCGGCTAAAGTCCTCAACTTGAACACGCAAGCATCCCATATGGGCGCCGGTTCTAATCCCGGCAGCTCCACTTCCCATCCAGCTCCCTGCTTGTGGCCTGGGAAAGCAGTCGAGGACGGCCCAAAGCTTTGGGACCCTGCACCCCCGTGGGAGACCTGGAAGAGGTTCCAGGTTCCCGGCATCGGATCGGCGCAGCACCGGCCCGTTGCAGCTCACTTGGGGAGTGAAACATCGGACGGAAGATCTTCCTCTCTGTCTCTCCTCTCTGTATATCTGACTTTGTAATAAAATAAATAAATCTTGTTTAAAAAAAAGAGAGAGAATTATTTATAAATCTTATTGGAGCTACTGCAAAACTTGTTACTTTTTTTTTCTCCCACTTTCAAGATTTTTGTAGCTTTTGGAAGTTATGATGAGATGCCTAGTTGTGATTTGCTTTGCACTTATCTTTCCTTAGTTTGGACACATTGTAAATCTATGACTCGGTATATTTCAACAGCTTTGAGAAAAGTATTAGCCATTATCTTCAAATATTTCATTTGTCCCCTACTCTTCTTCCTCTCCTTCTGGAACTCTAACTTCACATATCCGCTGTGTCTCTCTGTAGTGTTATTCTACTTTCTGCATCCTGTCATATTTCTGCATGTCATTAAACATATTTTCTCCTATCTTCAACTACTTCTCACCACCTGTGTCTAATATGCTGTTAAATATATTCAATGAGTTCCTAATTGCATGAACTGTCTTTTCAGTTCTACATTTTTGTTATGCTTTTAGTTTTTATGACTCTAGTTATCTGCCCAAAGCCTCATTTATTTTTTCTATTTTGAACATGATTTATTTAAGTCAGGGTATGAGAACTCCATTATTTGACTCCCCTGTGGGTCTATTATTATGATTTATTACTTCTATTGGTTTCAGTTACATGATCTTCTCATCTGTGATCTTGTCTCCTGTATTCCTATTTATTTTTGTGTGCAAGCAAGATATATATAAAACCTAAAAATTCTTTAAAGCCTAGTATGTGTGTTATTTCCACAAGAGAAGGTAACTTTTGCTTTAACACTAGGTTGCTAAAGTTATTAACAATCCTGGTTGTACTGATTGTTCTGATCAAGGATTAGAATAACTCTAAGCCACTTCATTTTATAACTAGACCACTGTATTTTAGATTCACCTTTTTACTTATATGGGGTAGCCTTTCTGATCTCAACCCAAAGCTATGGGGTTTAGTGGTCAATTACTCTGCTTAAAGGACAGGCAGTTGAAATGGTTGCTCCGTTAGTCCCATCCTAGGAATATGCCAAGAGCTTTTCTTAGCTTCTTAGCCTCACAGCCACATCTACTGAAACAGCAGATTCCCCTGCAGAAAACAATCCTCAAATGGCTAGCTCACCTTTTCGGTTTGCTTCTTCTCCAGGATCGTGTCCCCATAGTCTTCTCTGAGACGTGTTAGCCCTCTGACACTCTCAAACAGGTGACTGTTATATTTGATCCAGCTTTTCTAGTTGTTGTCAGTGGAAGGGTTAGTCCAAATTGCCTAATCCACCATCATCAGAAGTGCACCTCTCAATTTTTCTCATCTGTAAAATGAGGATAATAATGACAACTTCCTCAAAGATATTATTAAAAGAAATCAGAGTGCCTATTACACATTCAGTGTCCAAGTTTTGGCTGTCATTTTGAGCTCCCTAATACTAATCCAAAGTCAGTCTCAACTAGTAGATACCATGTGGGTTTTGCCTGCCTCTTATTCATTCTCCTCTAATATCTCAAAATTTCTTCAAAAAATAAATAAATCCTAAATTACTGAATACAATCTTGGTATGGTTGTCAATCAAGGTGACATACCTTCCCTTGTCCAAGAATGGGCAGCTAACTCAAACTAGGGAGACTTAACCTCTCCTGGTAACATGAACCTGAAGCAGAAAGCAACAATGCCAATCCATATAAACCTAAGGTGGTACATTAAATAGGCCACCCATTAGTCTCTACAAGCTAACCATCCAGCACTAACTCAATTTCTGCCTTTTCTGAAAACTAACTTTTCCAAGAGCTCTCTAATGGCCTTTAAATAAATTTAATTTTTGCTTAAGTTAACCAGGGTCTGTAATTCCCTAATTGATATGACTCAATAGAGAACTATCTCACTTTCAACGGTTTTCCTTTTTTTTTTTGGTGTGGCAGAGGTTTGGGTTGGGGTGGGGAGCAAAGCAGAAAGGTGCCCAGCTCTTATCATTTAACCATGTATTTTGAATGGGGGGGGGGGGATGAAGAGTCTTGACATTATGCTTCTTTTCTTCTATTACAATTAAGAAATCAGTATTGTGTAGCTTCTCCCTGTGCTGGTTCTTGTTGGATTCTCAACCTCACTCCTCCTTTCCATGCTATCATTTGCATTCCAGGAGCTAGATGTCTATAGACTGGATTTCTCACATTCCTTTGACAGCTGGTTTTCAATTAGGTTCAGCCACTGGTAAGCACTGGTGAGAACTAGATGGCAGGAGAAGGCAAACCATTTTATATTCTTGTTTCTGTTTCTGGTTTCTGGTTTCTACAGAGGTAGCATCAGACTTCCAAGAAACTCAATGGAAGATTGCTCATGGGCTCTGACTCCAGCGCAGATTACTACATGCGAATGTTAGCAACTGCAATAGAGGTGCAGTTCTGGCAAGGGTAGCAGTGGGTGGCTGTAGGATCAAACACCTTGTGAAGTCAATTCAGTCTCATCAATGGGGTGATAGGCTTTCTGGATCAACAGAAGTGCAGGCTCTTGGCTTCCTGCACAGCATCCACAGCTCCAAGGGTAGAAGCAGTGCTCCAACATCAGAATCCTAGCACTCCCAAGATCTGCTTACCCTCATTTCCCTCAGCCTCAGAAGAATGTGCCAGTTGTTTCCTACAGTTGCTGGTCTTTGATAAATTAACCATTCATTTTTGGCTTCTCTGTAAATTTGCCTTTCCAAAAAAAATAAATAAACAAATCTTAAAAAAAAAAAAAGAACTAAACTGCTGTTTGAGTCAGAAACCTGTTACTGCTCTGTCCCACACTCTAAAACACTTTCCAGTACCACTCCCCCTCACACACAACATAACATTCACTCAGCCTCAAACTGCCATTGCATTATATTTAAAATAAAACCAAATTCCTTTCCATATCACCTAAATCCCTTCTGAATCTGGACATTACTTACTGGCCCATCCTCCATTTATCCATTCAAGACATACATAAGGAAAATAACCACTGGTCACAGAATGATTCAATCCTAACACATCACACACACACAGACACACACACACACAAAATCCCTTTCAGTTCTTAGATCAGACCCTCCTACACACCTTAACACTCCTCACATACTATCTTGTCCTTTGTTCTTCTTCTTCTAAATAAACAATAACCTCTTCCCTAGGCAAACAACAGGTGGCCAAATGAACTAGTGCCCATACAAAACACGAGAGGAATCACTGATGCAACAGATAATACATTAATAAAGAATGATCACTTGCGACTCAATCACTGATTCTCACCCTCTAGGCTAAAAAGTAAAATCATCTCCAATGTCCTCTCTCTCTCTCTCTCTCTCTCTCTCTCTCTCTCTCTCTCTCTCTCTGACACACACACCCTCCTCATTCTTGATCACATCATAATTATTACTTCCAATTTATATTAATGATTCATTTCTAAAATATTTTAATATGAGTCTAAAATTTCCTGTCATCATACCTCTTCATTGCTTCTATTGGTCTCTTGGAACTCGTGATACAAAGTTTATTTCATTCCTTCACTAATTCAGTGCTTAGCATATATTGTTTTGGGCACTTTGAAAAACTCACGGAAGAAAGAGCACACTACACCCCATGCAATTTCTGCCTTCTGTCTCCACATAAACATAAGTTATCCAGAAATAACTTCAACTGTAAAAATCTCTCTGCTGAAGGGCATAATCTTATTATTGCTCATTTGGAAATTTAGGGCTATTGAATTACTATTTGCAATTTGGAAGAATATAATTTATCACTTGTTTAATGTGCTAGAAATTGAAGAGGAGAATAAGGAGTGGGTTAAAGAGAAATGCCCAACGTAAGAAGTGAAAATACCAAGAGAAAACCTAAGATCAGGTCCACAATCCCAGCTTTTTCATCATCAAATTTAGGCAGAGAAACAGGATTCTAAAATTTTACTCATATTGGGCCTTCATTTTCATGGACTTTCTCTGGGGAATTGTGATAATGATGATGAGATTTTCATGCAGTGGGTAATTTAAACTTGAACTGAGGTTGTTTTTCATTTTGAGTATTCATGTTGCTAGCTCTTTCTACTTGGTCTTCCTTCTGTCCTCTATTTCCTTTCCACTCTTTTTTTCAATTTTTGCATATATCATGTTATCAATACTTTGCTTCAACTTTGAGGTAGTTTATCAAACTATCAAGGTGTTTTTCATTCTTCTGAGTGAACAGTTTCTTCCTAAAGAAAAACCCTTAATGTGTGAGCAAAGTATTTTTCCTTCAATCTGTTGTATAGACTTTTTTTCTTTTTTGCAAAAAATGTTTTATTGTGTGAGCATGGGCGGGGGGAAGAGACAGAGATCTCTCATCTGTTGATTTGCTCATCAAATGCCCACAATAGTAAAGAGTTGGCCAGGCTGAAGCTAAGAGCCAGAAAATCCATCCAGATCTCCTTGTGCGAGATAGGGATCATCTCCGCCTGCCTCCCAGTGTGTGTACTAGCAAGGAGCTAGACTTGAGAGTGGAGCTGAGACACAAACCCTAGCACTTGGATGAGATGTGGAAACTCCTAGCTGTGTCTTGACCATTAAGCCAAATGCCTGGTGCATTAGTTCATGATTGCTATTATTTAAGATTTACCCATTTTTATTGGAAAGGCAAAGTGACAGAGAGGAGATACAGAAAGAAAGATCTTCCATCCACTGGCTCACTCCCCAGGCATCCACAGGGGCTGGAGCTGAGCCAAAGCCAAGAGCCAGGAACGTCTCTTAGGCTGTTCCACATTTGGCTGCATACTAAAACAGGCTTGATGGCCCAATACACAATGAAAATGAATAACAGAATCTTGAACATTTTTGTTTTAATTGCAGTTAAAATTTTCTGCAACTATTAAAAACCAGAATGGAAGAGAACCTGCTTAACTGAATATGTATAGCATGTGACAGGCACTGAGGTAGATGTCATAAAAACATACTCACAGAAAAAAAAGCATTATGAGTCTATCACAGCAAGTAAAAACACATTTATAACAAACTGCCAAGTAAAACTATAGAGATCAGTGCTGCGGCATACCGCGTAAGGCCACCACCTGTAAAACAGTCATCCCGTAAGGGCTCCAGTTCAAGACCTGGCTGCTCCACCTCAGATCCAGCTCCCTGATAATGGCCTGGGGAAAGCAGTGGAAGATGGCCCAAGTCTTCAGCTCCTTGACACACATGTGGGAGACTTGGACTAAGTTGCAAGTTCCTGACATGGGACTGGACCAGCACTGGCCCAGCACTGGCCCAGCACTGGCCATTGCAGCCATCTGGGGAGTGAATCCGGGATGAAAGGCATCTCTCTCTGTGTCTCTCCTTCTCTGTTTAACTGCAACTTTCAAAATTAAAAACCAAATCTTCACAAAGAAAACAAAAAGACTAAAACCATCGTATACCATAGTTCCACCTATGTAAAACATACAGTAATGAAGCATATAGTTAAAAATGGAAGAGGTAAAAATACATAGTATGGAGTGGATAAGACCGCACATAATCCTTTAATTTTACAAAATATCTATTGTTATTAAGTTTAACAATAAAAATTGGTCTAAAATGAATACCCATCATTAGAATTCTAAAGGAAAAGCTTCTGAAACATGATACATCAGAACTTGAGATGATCAGAAGCAAACACAAATCAAACTGGAAAAAGTGGTGAACATCCCGGAAATTTGCATTGCTCAAACTATGTGTTGAATCCGTAACAGCACTCATATTTGGGTAAACAGCAGAACTTCAAAAATAGAGTTTTAAATTACTACTATTTTTAAATAGTTATGGAGAAATTTTATAAATACAATGACTAGGTTAGTAAAACAAGTGTAGAGTAAAATTGAGGTTCTGGTTAACTATTTTTAATACGCTTAGGAGGAAGCTTTTTAATTAGAGAAAAAAAGAATAGCAAGAAGCTTTCTGGCCTCAAGAATACAATTTGCTGTTACCAGCAACGTCAAGAACCCTTTGTGAGGGAAATTTTCAAGGACAGATCCCCAGATGAGTTTCACCTGAGTCCTTCTTACTTCCTCTCATGCCAGTCTCATGTTCCAATCATCAAGACTGACCTTCATTGAAGCAAATTAATCTAACTTCATGTGGGGTGGAGAACGCCAGAAAGCAGCAGAAAAGGCAGCCTAAGATATACAGTGCTATTTTTTTCCTACTTACATTTATTGCATGCCTTCTATGCACCAGTTACCTTATATTTCCACCTCCCACAACCTTGTAAGATAGGCATTATTAAAATCTATAGCTATGGAGACAAAGGCCAAGAGACTTCTGACTTGTTCAAGGTCACACAACTGGTAACTGGCAAATGAGGAAATGACCAAAGTTGCCCAACACCAAACCCTTCCCCTTCTGCTGTTTATACATAACACACAGTCTTGACTCCGGAATCCTGAGAAACATAGCAGTCCAAGGAAAAAAAAAGAAGAAAACCAATATCTAAAGTCATAAAGATGAAGCTACTTCCATCAAGCTGTATTAACTGATTGGATGTAAAATACAAAATTCCTCTATGCTCTGACCAGATAAAAACAGGATTTATAAAAGAGAACTCTTTTTCTGGAACTGCTGTCTTACATTGTTGCAGAGCCAGTTCTGTTGGATTTAGAAAGAAGTAGAAGACAGGAAGCAAAGCCTTGGAAACCTGTACTGAGATCAGAGTTCAGAACGTAAGCCAGAAAACAAGAGTTCTTAATTGAGGAATTAAACACTGTCTATGTTAACAGTCTAGAAGAAGGTGCAGGAAAGAGAATCAGGACTGAGTTAACTCAAAAGCAGCAGGCCTTAACAGGAATCATCCAGGCATCAGAGAAATGAATGAAAACGGCAGGGTGAGAGCTGGGACAAAACTGAGAAATGTGAATTGGAAGGGGTGGGAAAGAGAGGAGAGTGTTTGAAAACACTGGAAACACTGAAACATATGGTAGTTTGTGAGACAGTTTGAGCCACGGCATGATTATATAAATTTCTGCTGCAAAATCTGGTGGCAGATTGGAAGCATGTGTTCCCAAACAATTCCATACAACTTCCTATTGAATCTGAAGAAAACGCAAAATATGAGATTTGCAGGTTATAATGCCATCAGAATTTCTTCCAAAGGTGACTTTAATGTAACCTTTTAAATAATAGTAGCACTAGTTCAATCTGAAATATTTCAGGCCACACTATATACATGATGTATGAATTTGCCAAATGATTTACTCCACATATATTCTCCTTACCAAGGGCACTGCATTCCTTGTCCAATGATCCAGAAATAGTAAAACATTATAGTAGCTAACAAGCAAGTTTATCCAAAAGCAAAGAGTGTAAGTTGAAGCTGGGAAGGTAAACCAGCGAACACTGAGGGACCTTCTATGCCAGAGTAAGGAATTGGGGTTTCATTAAAGGTAGCAGAAAGTCTAAGCAGAACTTTAAGCCAGGGAACACATAACTTAGAAATAATTTCTAAGGAGATATTCTGCAGTAACACAAAGGACAAATCGAAGAGCGATCCAAGGTCCCAGAATACAGGGTAGTGGCAGTCTCTGTAGAGATATACTGGTAAGAATTCTCACATGGTGGCATTTGTTGATACTAGTCTCTTATTTCAAAACTTTGCACTGCAGATGAAACACGCCTATGAAACAAAATTTCTTAGTGCGGCATAGATGATTGTAAATACTCACCATGTGAGACCTTAAAACTGCCAAGTAAGTCTGAATCAAAATATAAATTTATATAAAAATAGATATTTCCTTTTTCCAAATATACTTCAGACATACATAAATATCTGCTTAGCACATAACAGGAGTTACAGCACCAACTTCTATACAGTAAATATAATAATTCACAAACTTCTGTTGAGTTTTGGAAGGTGTTGATTTAATCTCTTTAATATAAGGGTCTTGACTTGACATTTACAACTATAGCACACTTTTCCCAGCTTCGTTAGAATGACAGTCACTGATAGGTGTCTGATACCCCACACTCCATCACATCTGTAACAACTAAGGAAGCTGCTGGTGAGCCATGGTCACCAAGCACCTAGATTCTAGTGTGCACTGCAGCCTGTTAACGTTGCCTCCATCAACAACGTGGTCCCTGGAGACTATCAGGCATGACCAAGTGAATTTGCACCAGTCATGCTACTAGGTCCCATAACCTACTTCCATGGATTGCACAGGACAACATCACTAGGCAATTTATTCTCTTGATAATGTTCCAATCCGCACTAAAGTGATTCAACATTACAAAACCTAGTAACTCTATACTGGTATGCATCATGGAGTACCAGTCTTCACACATGAGGACTCTGCAGTTGATGCTACTTAATCCCTGTTCCCCTCTTGCATGCATCTATTAATACAGGATCCCCAGACATTATTCCCTGCATCCCCAAAAAGAGGAACATTACATTCTTTCAGAATTTTCATGTTTTCCACATGCTTAAAATTTTCTTCTCCTTTTCCACACACTGAATGAAGTATAATTTTCATACAATACCAGTTTTAGAGGGGTCCAAGCCTTGGGGTTGGAGGCATCTTGCAGCTCCCCACAGTGTGGTGGCTGTGAGGGGTGCCCCTGCCAGGCTGGATCAAAGGCTGGGGACTCAGGCCAAAGCCACTGCTAAAAGGCAGTGGCTGAGCCCTTGGCTTTCTCCAGGCCCAAGAGAGATCTTCCCTCAAGGTGAGTACACCATGAGGGAAACTTGGGAACTGGATTAAAGTCAATACCAGTTTTAATGTTACCTTTGGTTACAAAACCTTCCTTAAATTTTCCATGTCCAGGCACTTAATGGGTCCAGCACTGTGGCCAAAAAAAAAAAAAAAAAAACTGGTCAAGCATTTGAAATGCCTATTTACACAAGTCTTTCTCGTCAGATTATGAGCACGTCAATGGCAGAGACTGTGTCCTATTCTTCCACTTCCCAAATTAGTAGTGGTTGGTATGTCGCAGGCATTCAACCCCCATTCATTACAGAGAAGAATGAATCAATACCTAAGCCAAAAACAATCATTACAGGTGATTTTCTCCACTGTATGTTACATGGGGAAGTCTTGAATGTGTACAAGAGGGAGATCTATTTCTTAACATTCTTTTAAAAGCAGCACTTCTCCTTGCCCTTCCCAAAGGATCATCTTGGCTTGTCTAACTATTGCTTTTGTTACAACTGGGTTGTTAGTGACATTCACTGTTTTATATGCACTTTTAAATCTGTACTTTTAACTTCATCCTTGTTTTTACATCTTTCCCATCAAATATGGTGTGTATAATTACATTTATCCCCAGAAGTACTTCGCATTAGATGTCCCTAAATAAAATATAATCATGTGAAATTTTTTTGTTCCCATTCTTTCATCTTTTCTTCTTCCTTTAGTCATCTTTTCTTTCTAATTAATATTTGATGCTAATAGCAAGAGTGACTCATGACAGATTTTCATAATGGATTATTTTAATTTCACAAATTAAAAAATAATTTAATTTAATATAATTAACTAAATGAACTCAGTAAAGAAATCACAGAGAATTAACCAAAATAGCAGCATTATTAATGCTTTTTGAAAACATGCTCAGTCAAGCATCAGTGACTTTTTCAAAGTTTTAATTATTGAAGTAAATTTTTCAATTACAATTTAAACAGTAAGTTTCTCAGATTTGGGTTGTTGTACGCTGATACTTCTTCTCCTCCTGAAGTTAAAATATCATACATGCATGAAAAAGTTATCACAATGCAATGCAACCAAGCAAACCTTAACTCAAAACAAGGTTTTCGGTGCCAGGGACATGACACAGCAAGCTAAACCTCCACAAGTGGCACCAACATCCTGTGTGGGAGCTGGCTAGTGTCCGCTGCTCCACATCCAATCAGCTCCCTGCCTGTGGCCTGGGAACGCAAAGAATGGCCCAAAGCCTTGGGATCCCGCACCTGGAGAGGCTGTGGGAGACCTGGAGGAGGCTCCTGGCTCCTGGCTTTGGATCGGGTCAGCTCCGGCTATTGTGGCTGCTTGGGGAGTGAATTCACTGCATGGAAGATCTTCCTCTCTGTCTCTCCTCCTCTCTGCATATCTGACTTCGCAATAAAAATAAATAAATCCTTTTTAATGACTTAAACAGTAACCATTTTACAAAGACATACCAAAAACAACTAAAGCATTCAACGTGACAAACTGAATTTTTGAAAGAAATCATAGAAACTTTGCATAAATTTTCAATGACAAGAAAATAGAAAAGTTCTACAGTTTTTCCTGAAGACTTCCTCTCAATTTCAAGCATTTTATTTTACACCCAGAAAAGCTCTTCAATGTAAAATTTTGCCTATAGATACAAATTCAACATGAAACAATGTTATCAAACTGTTGCATTTAATTAATAACAAGTTGTTACAAACCCAACTACCGTTGGCTTTATAAAAAAAAATTGAATCAGAATATTGTCCATTGTTCCATGCCTCCGGTGTGTTTTTATTCAAAGAAAAAGTTTTTAAAGTTTATAGATTTGAAAATATCATTGAAATTGTGATTCTCACTCCGGTCATTTTTTAGAAAGTAGCTACTGACTGCAAAAACTGCTTTAACTGGGCCCGGCGGCGTGGCCTAGCGGCTAAAGTCCTCGCCTTGAAAGCCCCAGGATCCCATATGGGCGCCGGTTCTAGTCCTGACAGCTCCACTTCCCATCCAGCTCCCTGCTTGTGGCCTGGGAAAGCAGTCGAGGGCGGCCCAAGGCTTTGGGACCCTGCGCCCGCATGGGAGACCCGGAGGAGGTTCCTGGTCCCGGCATCGGATTGGCGCGTACCGGCCTGTTGTGGCTTACTTGGGGAGTGAAACATCGGATGGAGGATCTTCCTCTCTGTCTCTCCTCCTCTCTGTATATCCGGCTTTCCAATAATAATAAAATCTTTAAAAAAAAAACTGCTTTAACTGACAGTTTGGAATATATGAATAGTCAAATAGTTCCATGAACCACGTGAAAATAAGCTAATAAGTATCACAGTTTATAGATTTGAAGCAATAGTTCAGTTTCAAAACAATGACCAGCCATTCATGCAAGTTTTTTTTCTAGTATATTTTATTTCAAACATTTCAAAATAGCAAAATTGTCAAAACTCAGTTAAACAATAGTCTTTTTGCTTCTAACCTTCATAAAATATTTCCCACTACATATGCTTATTCTCAGCTTCTCTATTTCATACAAATGACTGAGCTCATTGTCTAGCCTGAGCTCACTGACCCAGAAGCTCAAATCACCATCAACGTCTGTTAATGCTATTGTTCAGTAAAATTCCTACAAACTACAAAGCAACTCGGACAAAATTTTAAAGAGGAAACTATAAATAATTATCCTGTGTGTTTTCAAAGTTTCTAATGCCAATTCTATCGATCTTGAGGTAGTGTTTTCAGTACATATTTCCAGAGCCTTCCAGACATGGTAAGATTGCACTTCTCTGCTCTGAGTAAGGTATGCTCCTGTAACTGCTTTAGGCCTACAGAATGTGAGAAGTTGTGCACGTATTTCTGAGCAGAGACAACCTGTCGTTTATCACGACGTCCCTTCTTAGTTGTTCAGTGTTCACTGTTCTACACCAGCCTGTATTGCAGAACAAAGATGACATGGGGACCTCAGTTGACCCAGAAAAACTAGCAACATAAGGACAAAATAGTCTATGCTATTTTAAAATGCTATATTTGAAGGTAGAAAATATAGATCCAAACCCATTCTTCTTTGACCTGCTTTTTGTTAGTGCATCTGGGCTCCCTCCACCCTTTCTGTGCCAGTGAAAACAATAATACATTTTGCCAGTAGAGGGAGCCATCGAGACATTTTAAAAAGAAAGGGCTTCCTTTCCTGGTTCTGGGCATTCTGTGGTCTTCAGCTATAGGGTCAGGCTGCCAGGACCTCATGGACATCCTGCGCACCCAGCCTCCTGGCCTAGCTCACCAGCCCCAGAGGGAATCTTCCCACAAAGTCTCAGGGCCATCCCGGCAGGCAGTTTCTCCACAAGCCTCCCTGGCTTCCCAGTGGGTGAGTTTCCTAAACAGGCAACAGGCTTGTGATTAAGTCCTATCACCGCCCCCAAGGAGGAGTTCCCGCTTGCCTGCCCCAGGCTGAGACAACTAAATGAGCTGTAACTGTACCCTCCAAAAGCGGCTGAAGGTTAGCCTCACGCAGGAGGGAAAGAGCTTCTCCAAGTTCCTAGAGTTTCTCATGAGTATTTTAGCCTCAAGCTTTGGAGAGATGGCTGCTTGCTGCTATAGGTTAACAGTCCTTTATATGATGGTCAAATATTCAAGGAAAATGGAATTAAAAGATAAGTTCATTTTGCTTCAAAACTATATACAGTATGAAAAAAACAGAAGAAGCTAGGAGGTTCCAAGCCTATAGGAGATGTAAATGGTAATTACTTGATTTTATCAATATATACTGTATACATGTGTTAAAATAGTGTACCCCATAAAATGTTCAATCATTATGTTAATTGAAAATCATGGGCCCAGTGTTTTGGCTCAGTGTGAATGCTTGCCTTGCACACGCCAGGATCCCATAGGAGTGCCAGTTCACGTCCCGGCTGCTCCTTGCTTGTAGCCTGGGAAAGCAGTACAGGATGACCTGAGGCCTTGGGACCCTGCACCCACATGGAAGACCTGGAAGAAGCTCCTGGCTTTGGTTCGGCTCAGCTCTGGCTGCTGCAGCCATTTAAAGAGTGAACCAGCGGATGGAATTTCTTTGTCTCTCCGAAAATCTGTTCTACCTTTCCAATTTAAAAAAAAAAAAAAATTGCCACAAGAGGACATTTAACCTAATAGTTATGTCCCACAACACAATGCTGAGATCTGATTGCCAATTCTGGCTCCTGACTGCAGTTTCCCACCAATGCAGACCCTGAAGGAAGCAGAGGATGGTTGCAGTGAATGAGTCCCAGCCACTCAGGCAGGAGACCTCCACTGTGTTCCAGCTGCTGGCTGCTGGCCTGGCCAGCCCCAGCCAGGGTGTACACTTCTGCCACGAGCCACAGGACGAGAGTGAGCTCTCTGTCTCCCCTGCCTCTCAAACAAATAAAAACTAGAAAATGATTCACTACTTTTTAAATTTTCATTAAAAAAAATTTTTGCAATCCATGCACATGAAGGAGCTTCTAAAAATTCACAGACAATACATATTATGAAAAAGCTACACACAGGTTTCAAGTATTTCTGTACCAAAATAAACTTAGCTTATTTCATGTATATTTTTGCTTTTTTTTTTAAAGGAATGCTATATTCCATCCACTGGCTCAGGCTCCAAATGCCCAAAACAGCCAGTGTGGGGCCAAGTCAGAGGAGCCCAGAACTCCATCTGGGCCTCCCACACGGGTAGTGGGGATTCAAGTTCTCAGGCCATCAACTGTTTCTCCCCCAGGCTGCAGCAACAGGAAGCTAGATATGAGACAGAGCTGCCAAGACTTAAACTGGCACTCCAAAACAGTGACTTAACAGCATTTGCCCCTAAACACACCTTTTAATTTCACTCTTCCATGAACTCTGAAGTCCCTCATATTAAACTGTCCTGCTCAAATTGCTATTGTTCCCATCTCCTGACTGTATTCTCATAATGTATCTTTTTTTTAAGATTTTTTTTTTTATTGGAAAAGAAGATTTACAAAGAAGAGACAGCAAGAGAGAGAAACCTTCCATCTGCTGGTTCTCTCCCCAAATGACTGCAGCGGCCGGGGCTGAACCAATCCAAAGTCAGGAGCTTCTTCTGGGTCTCCCACAGAAAACTGAAAGGGCTCAACTAGTACTCACCAGATATTTTATCAGATTTTTCTTAATTGGCAAAAGAATATTATAGATGCGATTAAAATGGGCCCGGTCTAATCACAGGAATCATGAAAAGAGGAAACAGTTGTCCCAGCTGTGGGCAGAGAGATGCAATGACAGAGAAGTCAGGGAGCTGACCACGAGACGGCCTGAACAGCTCGGTGCTCATTCAGAAATACATGCGTCCGTGCGTGAAGTGCCAGGGAGTGCCTCTGGGAGGACAGCTAGGTCCTCAACAGAGTCAACAACAAACATCGTCGTCCTGCAAGCCAAAGGAACTCAGTTCTCTCAACAACCCAAACAAGAAAGGAAGCAATGTTCCCTTACAGCTTCCAGAAAGCAGTGTAACCCTGGCTGCTGCTGGAGTTCACCCCGGTGCAGGGGGCATGGCAAACGTGTGACCTCTGCAACTGGAAGACAGTAAACTGGTTGTTTTAAGCTGCTAGATTACTTACAGAAGCAATGGAGAATGCACCCAAAGATCTCATCTTATTAGAGATGGTGATGTAGAAACCTGAGAATTCACACAAGTATTTATTAGTGAATTGATATTCTCTATAGTTATCAACTCTCTCCTCTCCTAATTTATTTATTTAACAAACACGTATGTGTTTGTTAAATATGTGTGAGGCACTTCCAGAAGGGCTTTACAAATGTAAACTCGGTTAATTCTCAAAAGGCTCACTTTCAGAGCAGCGCTCTGAGGGACCCAGAGCGGACTTCGCAACCCACAGACTGAAGCACCACAATTATACTGTTTTTCCACAAGAATAAATGCAAGCGTAATGAAAGTGAATAGGTTTTACAGTCACAAAACTCTCAGCACAAATCATTGTTCCTCTACTTATACGATTCGTGATCCGAATCCTAGCACATGGACACTGAACAAATGTTAGTTCCCTCATGCGATTCCTACTACAAGTATGCAGACACATTGAAATTCGAACAAAACTGAATGTGAGAAAGGCTCAAGATAAAAACTGAATAATAGCCTCCCGCTCCTGAACTGACACTTCTCTTGCTTCTGGTTCCATGGGTTCCTTCAGTGCCCTTCAGCTGTAACAATCGACCTTTCCACAACAAGACTCCCTGGGGAAGTGCCCCAAGTTCTCACTGTAAGTAACAGACTGAAGTGCTGAACTGTAACCATCTTAACTTTAGTAGAAAACCTAAAGAAAAAAATGTTAAAATAAACCTAACATATGCTCAGGTTTTGAAAATTTTCTTTGGCTGTGGTAACCTTGACCACAGATTACTTCCAATGAAACAGCTTATGACACACACTAGCTGGTTTATTTCTTTGGCTCAACCTTGTTACTTTATCTTGCTGTTATTAACAAAACTGGAGAGTAGAGCTTAACACAATGGCTCACTGGCTAAATCTTTGCCTTGCATGCACCAGGACCCCATGTGGGTGCCAGTTTGTTCCCCACAGCTCCACTTCCCATCCAGCTCCCTGTTTGTGGCCTGGGAAAGCAGCTGAGGATGGCCCCAAAGCCTTGGAACCCTGCACCCACAAGGGAGACCCTGAAGAAGCTCCTGGATTCAGATCAGTTTAGCTCCAGCTGTTGCAGCCACTTGGGAAGTGAGTAAATCTGCCTTTCCAATAAAAATACACAAATCTTTTTTTTAAAATTTTCAGCATGGTCACTGCCCATCTACAAATAATCTTCATTCTGAATTATATAAAAATCTCATTCCGTCACCTTGTACGTGAAGCATTGAGCCTGGTCTTAACCATTCTGTCTGTGACTTTAAGTTGCACACACTCTTAACTAGCACTCTTCACTTTAAGTTTCCTCTAACCTTACATTTGTTTCCCTTTTGAAGCACATCCACAAGATGCTCCAATTCCACACATTTCTCTCTCGAATTTCATCTAGTCTTCTACATCAGCAATATCATCAGCATTACTGCTAAGGAATTATGTTGGCAGTGGTATCTAAAATGCTAACAATTGTTCTTTTAAACTAAAAAATTATTTCATACAAAACAACAAAAAACTGCTTCCACCAAACAGTGGCTTACTCTCTCACAACTTTGAATACGCAATAATTAAATGAAGCATTAATGAAAATTACCTGTATTAAACATATTTTGTTCTCACTGATTTTATTTGTTGCCTACTACTTGACTGTTGGATAAATATTATGCATCATAACCAGTAACTCAACTCTCATGGGAAAGAAAATTAGCAGTGAAACATCCTGAAAATGTGAGCACCAAATACCAGGTAATAATTTCTTCAATAATTAGCAGCCCTCCCTTCTGTAATCTATAAATGTTGGCTATTAAACATTAATGTATTAAGAACCATGAAAGAGGCATGCAGTAAAGAATTACAGAAGCGGGGCCTGAAATGAGAGCTCAATGGCTAAATCCCTGTTTGAACGAGCCAGCATCCCATATGCAGGCTGGTTTGTGTCCCAACTGCTCAACTTCCCAACCAGCTCCCTGCTTGTGGCCTGCGAAAGCAGTAAGGAATGGCCCACAGCCTTGGGATCCTGCACCTGTGTGGGAGACCTGGAAGATGCTCTTGGCTTCAGATCAGCTCAGCTCTCGCTGTTGCAACCACTTGGGACGTGAACCAGCAGATGGAAGATCTATGTCTTGTAAATCTGCTTTTCCAATAAAAATAAATCTTAAAAAAAAAAAAGTTAAGAGGTACAACAGAATCGCACCTAATCTACCTTCCAACAGGCTGGAAACCAAGTCTGATCGTACTGTCATTGCTTTAAATCTCTCCATGAGTTGACTTCCAACTGCCATCACTGTTAAACCCAAATCCACAAAATAGAGTAGATCTTCAAAAGGCTGCCACTTGCCTTTCCTTCCAGACTCATCTACCAGCACACCTCTATTCACATCCTATGTTCTGAATCACTTCCAATGAGTCTCTCAGCCATGCCCACAGCCATGCCCAATGCACCATGGATCTTTCACAAAGGGTGGTTTGCAGGTAGAATACAAATATCTTTAATATTTTTGCTTAGAATATTTTTACCTGTTCAGCTCTTATCTGTTAATCCTTTGAGATTCAGAATAGGTGTCAGTTCCCTAACACTGGGCTAAATATAAAACTTGGCTTCCTAAGAAACATGGGAAGAACCTCTCAACTATTAAAAATTAGACCTCACAAGGAATTTTATGTTATTATTAAGATTTAAAGAGAACTAGTAATGATAATAGAAAACAATAACTAGTAAACAATAATGATTATCACCAGACCCTTAGTCTATAACAATCGCAGTGATCCTTTAAAAGCAACGTTATCACTCAGATACCATGGGTGAAGACAGACATTTAGAGAATTTAGTAAGGACTTATAATTATTAATTAGTAAAATAAGGCTTCCACTATAAATTCATCTTATATCATCATATTGTCTCCATATTTCTCTTTCCACCACATAGTGTACTTCTTTACCAAAATGAATTGTCAATAGGAAGATATTATTTAACAACCTTCATTTACTTTAAAACATAGAATCTCTATGAAAAATGCACTGGTACTTTCTCATAAAATGCCAATCAATTTTTTTAGAAAGCATTTTGAATCCTTGAAAATTATGAGTTTTAATCTTTTGGCAAAGGCAATGGTAATTTAAATGTACAAGAATACTTTTTGCTTATTGCAACACTGATCAACATGATGGTGCAAAGAAAATACTGAACACTTTTTTTTTTAAAGATTTATTCATTTTATTACAAAGTCAGATATACAGAGAGGAGGAGAGACAGAGAGGAAGATCTTCCATCTGATGATTCACTCCCCAAGTGAGCCGCAACGGGCCAATGCGCGCCAATCCGAAGCCTGGAACCTGGAACCTCTTCCGGGTCTCCCACGCAGGTGCAGGGTCCCAATGCATTGAGCCATCCTCAACTGCTTTCCCAGGCCACAAGCAGGGAGCTAGATGGGAAGTGGAGCTGCCGGGATCAGAACCGGCGCCCATATGGGATCCGGGCGCTTCAAGGCGAGGACTTTAGCCGCTAGGCCACGCCGCCGGGCCCATACTAAACACTTTTTTTAAGAATATTATAATGGTAAAGGCCATTCTAGGTAGATCACAAATTCAAAAATCATGAAACAAAGGTATAATAAATTTCAAGATAATTTTTTTAATTCAACAAATTTTTAAAAAGCATAAACAAAGATCTAAAACCAATAACACAGAACTTCCACATTAAAACTAACAGGAAATGAAACAGTTATCTATCAAGCAATGTAACAGGCTCTAGCTCACTAATAAGAAAAGTACAAATGAAGTTTACAGCAGAATCATTTTCTCTGAACTACTGACAAAGAATAGCACACACTGAGTCAGCAAGGATGTGAGAACGAGTCAAATTTGGCAATATTTATTAAAATGTTCCATGCAGTGACAATCTGATCAACCGATTTTATCTCCAGACATTTATCCCAGAACTATGTTTATACGTGTAGGAAATGGTACAAGAACAAAGATATTTATCACAATATTATTCCTAATGGCAAGATGATTAGAAAGATCTCAAGTAGACATACCCTGGTGCTGTTTCAGGAAATTACTCTTTCACATACAGTGTCTCTGGAAGAGTTGTTGCCTCTGGGTGGAGGAAATAAGTAACCATGAAATCTTGCACCATCTGTAGGCTATATATGTTGAATGAAGAATTTTACGAACTGACTCTGGAACCCACTTTGAAAATTGAATTGTTTTAAAATATTAGAACTAATCATCTGTGGGAATAATAAGCCAGTTGGTACCTTGATTTGGTTTTGTTCTGTTCTGTTTTATCTTTATCTGTGGAGACAAATTATCCCTTTAACATTGACAGAAAATCTAAACTGACAATGAAAAGATAAAATACTCATCTAAAAACACATGTGCTACAGAAACAGTTTACCCAAAGAACTACAATGGGCACATAGTTCAAACTCAACAGATATTACTGAACTTACTTTTCTATTGTTGTAGTGGATTTGCTTTCCTCAAACTTTTTCACAGTACCATACCAGCACAAAATCAATCAATTGATAATAACCAAAAAGTTCATGGAAACTAGAATTAAAATATAATTTGGGTTCTGGGCCAGACGCAGTAGCCTAGTGGCTGAAGTTCTCACCTTGCATGTGCTGGGATCCCATGTGAGCACCTGTTCTAAGCCCAGCAGCCCTGCTTCCCGTTTAGCTCTCTGCTTATGGCCTGAGAAAGTAATCAGGACAGCCCAAAGCCTTGGGACCCTGCACCCACATGGGAAACCTGCAGGAGGCTTTCGGCTCCTGACGTCCAATCAGTTCAGTTTCGGCCTTTGCGGACACCTGGAGAGTAAATCAACAGACAGAAGATCTTCCTCTCTGCCTTTCCTCCTCTCTGTATATCTGACTTCCCAATAAAAATAAAATAAATCTTTTATATATATATATAAAACCCTATATATAAAAAACCATATATATATACATATATATATATATATATATATATATATATGCTTTCCAAAGGCTGAAATTCATGAATAGTTTCTTTCACATATTTGCCATGATCTTTTCCAAAGACCCTATGAATGGAATGATTTCAGAGTTGGGGAAGCTGAGTGGAGGATACCAAAGTAAACATTTACATTAACTTTTACATGGACCGTTGAAGTATCTTCACAGAACTTTTAACTGAATACGTTTTTCTTTCAACAAATAATCCTTTATTTCCTTACACAAGTGGTAAACTATCCCATTATTACCACAGTTCAAGTCATCATCATATATTACGTGCAAGCATTAAGGATGTTCAAAACAACACCAAAGAAGGGGAAATTACAAGTCTTGCCCTCAATAAGTTCACAGTCTTGAAAGACTTAATAAAAGGACATGACGGATCTTACTGACACACTAAATAACGCATCAAAACTGTCACCAGAATTCACAACACTATTTTTAAAAACAAATTTCTGAATAGGAACTTACCAAGATGTAAAAATGCTCTATAACTATAGAATCTCAGTCACATGTAAAATCTGTGATTGATGCTGACACAAGACTGTCTATCTGGATGCTCAACAGGGCTTTGAAGAAATTCCTGACAACTAAATAGAAGCCACTTCCCAGTCCAGGAGCTGCCAAGGAGAGTTTATTCCAGGGGTCACATCTGCTTTCATCCCTCACCTCTCATTACAATATCTCATGTTATGAATCTCTTAATATACACATATTTATTTACAAATTATATGCATCTCATTATTGCCAGTCCATGTATTAAGTATTAATGAAACTTTTAATATATCTTTTTCAAATAAAAATAGGAATGTAACTGTAGGTTCCAATATTTTTCCTATATTCCTCTGCAAGATATGTGATAGCCTTGTATATGAACATCTCATTTTCTATAAATACTTAATATGAAGTTTAAAACTCATAAATCATGTAAAAACATTTGCCTCACAGTTTTAACCTCTTCATACATTCAATTTAATTTTTAACAAAGTTGTTAAAAGCCAATAGATTTTGAATTTGTTTTTTCCTCTCTGCCCATGGCCTTCTCTCAGAATTGATATTAACATGTAATGAAATGGACATCACTAAACAAAGAGTTAGATAGTCATGACCAGAGGAACAAGCCCTAGAAGTTTATGATTAAGAGTAATCATTGGAGAATACTACGATCACTTTTATTGTATATTATGTTTATTACTAAATACCCATTACTAATATATACCTAACTTGTCAATTTCTTCAAAATGATTTCTCTCATTACAACAACCCTATTATACAGTCTATGTTTGTCTTTATTTTCCTTGTCTATTCTTATTTTACTATGTAAACATTCTAAAGAACATCTCAAACTAAATTTTCGAACACTATGCTTCAATCTCCAAGTCACTTTTGGCTAAGGAATGTAAAAATTCCCAAGCCATGTAGGCCATTTTGAGAAGAAGCTCCTTTCTAAGACCCAGGTAAAAAAATACAACTAATTAAAAAAAACCTGAAAATGTTTTTCAATGGCTATAATTTCATAGATTACATTTGTTCCCCCTCTAAACTACGCAAATAGAAAGGCACAGCCATTATATGCACTCTCATGAGTATGTACTTTACATACAGATCTAATGTATGAAAAACCTTTTTACAACATTTTTCCTAATAAAACATATTATTCATTTTGAGCAAACCTAATTCAAAATCCAAAAGCTCAACTAAATTTTGTTTATTAAAAGTATAAACTTTTAGCTATAGTGAAGCAGCTAATAAACACCATCATTTACTGTACTATTTTTAAAAGACATATTTTACATTTAAGTAGATGCGTAGAAGTTATGAGCAAAGAATCTTATTCTAGTATGAATTTGGAAACACATTTCACACTTACAGTAAAAAATTACAAATTCATATTGTTTAAATATCAAAAGCCTGGCATTGGTAACATATACAGTAAAGTTGGGCCACATGAAGAATATACTGAAAAAGCTTTTTAAAAATAATACTTTATCATTCATTAACTGAAGTAAGCTACTTAATTTTTTTCTTTTTTTCATTTCACAAGCCTATAGTAAATTATCTTCCCAACAAGTACTCAAACTCAGACGTCAGCTTTAGAGAAGTCATTCTTAATTCCAGTTCCTATGTCAGAAATAGATGTGTTCTCTCAGCCCTTCAACAATTTGTGATAAATAATAACTTCCTGTAAATTATGACTATTTCATATGTTTGGTGCTTAAGTTAGAGGTTTTCACTAAACTATAGTTGAGAAAACTATGACTTTATACATCATTTAAGAACACCGACTTCAACAACCTGTTTTCCTAAGTTATGTGAGTAAAGGTCAGGGCTTTAGTTGCTCCATGGAAAGCTCCAGTGTGTTAACTAAACTGGAGAATGAGGGGAAAGTCTACCTGACGACATGTACAAGACTAACTTGCAAGTTAAGGTCTTTGAGAGTAATATCTCAAAAGAGAAAATTGAACCGGAAAAGTGTAAAAAGGTCACACGCCTTCTGCACAATCCCTTTCACGTAGTAACTCAGGAATCAGATAACCGTGAAGCACTTAAAAGCAAACCTGCAGGCTCGAGGCTCCCGAGAAGCCCGTCTGGACAGTTCCCTGGTGCTGAAGTTACACAGCCACCCGACGCCCGAGTGCTACAGTCACTGCCTCCCACCCCCGGCAAAATCCCGGCAGCCTCTCCGCAGAACTTCACGAGGTAAGAGAGTGTCCCAAACCGCAGTCAGGCCAGAAACCAGAGCCTCGTCAGGATTGAACAGATCTACTAGTTACAAACAGGAAGAGCGGCAGAGTGCAGGGTGTCAGCACTCGCCGAGGGGGAGGGGCTGGAAGATGGCGGCGGCCGCACACCCACCCGAGACGCGCGACTCGGCTCAGGCCCCTGGCCCGCGCCGCCGCCCTCCCGCCCGCGGCGACCGTGGGCTGACCGGCCCTTCCTCGCGCTGGCGAGCAGAGCCGCCGCCCTGCGAAGCAGCCCGGCGAGAGGTCCCCGGCGGCGCCCGCATCCCCCAGCCGGCGCGCCCTCGCTCGGGTCCGGCCAGGGAGCACCTGTGCACGGCCATATTGGATTCCTTGCCCCAGTCACTGCTTCCGCGCGGGGACGGTGGGAAAGGAGAAGCGACGCGCCGAGCCTGGGCTTCAGCCTCCGCGGAGCCGGGCTCCGGAGCCCAAGTATCCGGGAGGGGATGGTCCGGAAGGGCACCCGGGAGTACCACACCACCCAAAGGCTCACCCTCACCTCAGCCGGCCTCGGCGCGCACACGCGCACACACACACACCCCACACACACACACACCCCGCGCGCTAGACACCCCGAAAGCAGCCCCGGCGGCCCGCAGCCCTCGTGGCCCGGACGCCGCCGGCGGGAGGGAGGGCAGCGATCCGGACGCGCAGGCGGCCGCAGGGTAGCGGCCGAGGGGGCGGAGGGCAGGGAGGGAGGCGGGAAGATGGAGCCGGGTCCTTACTTGAGCACGGACTGCTCCTTCTCCTCTTCTTTCTTCTGCCGATCCATGACAGCGAGGATGATTTTCCTCTCCTCCTCAGTGAGGTGGCTGAGGTCGGGCATCTCGGGCTGCGGCGGCGGTTGCGAACCCGCCTGGGTGGGAGCCGGGCGGCCCCGGGGCCCGACAGGAGCCGACATGTTTGGTGGAGCCGCACCACCCTAGGGAAGCAGGGAGGCAACTCCACTGGCAGCGGCGGCACCTGCACGGGCGGCTGGGGCAGCCTCCGGCGCTGGGACAAATACATACAAATCAATGGCCTTCAATCCGAGGCGACAGCCCCCCTCCCCCAAGAAAGAAAGAGCGGGGGGAGGGGAGGGGAGGGCGAGCGCCGACTCGGAGGAGGTGGGGGGCACCGAGGAGTGCGCTCCGGGAAAATGTTTCTTCTTCCCGGGGGCGAAGGGCTGGCAAGTGAGCGGTTCAGGGGAGAGGCGAGCTGGAGGCCGGGACGCGGAGTGCGCGAGCGTGGAGGGGGGAGGGTGGTGGAGTAAGGTGGCGGGGACAGCTCAGGGTGGGGTGACTGGAGAGAGCTGGCGGGAGGGCGGCGCGCGGCCCGGGGCGCTCGTGTACCCAGCCGGGGCGTGGGCGGGGGACGCGCGCCGCCTCGCAGGAGAAAGGAGTGCCTGCGAACCGGGCCCCCGGGGGAGTCCGAGGAGCTAGCTCACTGCGCCGGGAGGCGGCGTCCCGCGGGCCCGAGGGGCGCGGAGGCGGCGGGAGCGGCCAAGGGAGAGTGAGGAAGCAAAGGCGATTTCCCAGAGAAAGCAGCTCAGCCGTCCCGCCGGCTGGCGCGTCACGGGGCTCCCGCGCGCCGCGGAGAGAAGACCTGTGAGGAGACCCCCTACACACATATATACACACACAAACACACAACCCCCGAATCCGGGCTAGACTGCAGAAGCGAAAGCGGAGCAGGAAGGACAGAGGCTGGAAGCGCAGAGTGTCAGGGCCAGGGCCGCTCGGTTGCCAACGCCCGGATTCTAGCGAGCTCCCCACCGCGTAGCAGGGTCGGGCGCCCGGGGTCCCTCAGACGCCACCGCTGCCCCCTTGGGTCGGTGGAGTCGCCGGGGAAAGCCAGCTCCCTACGCTGCCGCCGCTCAGTGCCCGCTGCCCACGCCGCCTCCGCCTCCCAGGCTCTTCCCGCGGGGACCGCGTCACCTCGCGCCAGCCCAGGCAGGGCCACGGCGGGCGGGCCGCGGCCACTCCTCCTGGGCGCGACCTGGGGGCGGGAGGGATACACTGGCTAGAGAGAGAGGCACCAGAGTTTGGAAGATGGAGGTGTGGCGATTGTGCGTGTGAGGGGAGCCCGAGGCGTGGGGACTTAGGCGGGGGGGAGCCGAGAGTGTGAGTGCCTGTGGGGGCTGCCAGGTGTGACAGATGGAGGGTGCGTCGGGGTTGGCGGGGACTGGAGAAGTGGGCGCCGGAGCGGGAGGGTAGAATGTGACTGTCAAGAAGTGTCAGAGTGTTGGGTCTGGAGATGGAGTTTGACGAGGTACCTCGGGGCGGTGAATGGGGGAGGAGCGCCCAGGTATCCGACCCCGGGATGTGGGGAGTGTGAGGGGGGCCTGGAAGCCGGAGGATGCGAATGTGTGGGAGGGTCCCTTGGGGTGTCAGAGACGGGGATGCCATGAAGGGAGAACAACGTGTCTTTGCCGCGGGGCGTGACGGGGGTGTTGTTACCTGAGAGACTAGGGGAAGTACAGGCCTGTGGGCAGTGCAGGTGTTGTGGACTTGGACCCGAGGCTGGAGCGAGGAAGTGCTGGGAAGAGGGGCTGTGGTGGAGAATGCTTGCAGAGCGCTGAGGGAAAGGAGAGCGCCGAAGTGAGACCCAGAGAGTCAGGGTTTGGGGAGCTCTGAGGGTTTACAGACTTAGGGTGGTCCGGAGACAGGGTGGGCCCAAGGGCCTCTGGCTGTGTGGCCCTTAGTGGTGTTCACTTTAGGGGAGAAAGGAGGGGGTTAGGGTTCCAGTCCAAGGCTGAATTTTCGTAGCAGCGGATTCCAGGAGGAGGGAGGTGGCCGCCCTGGCCTCCCCCGGGACGGGCACAGGGCCGAGCGCCGCCCGGCTGCCCTGTTGGTGGAGGAGGGGCGGGGAGCGGGCGCACTGCCCCGAGGCGGGAGTGGTCAGGAATGGGGGTGGATCTGTCTTCCGGATGCTCTCCCAGCGCCGGGAGTGACAAAAGTTGTGGGTGGGTGTGAGTACGTGTTTGTACACACCCCTACCCGTCTCCTCTGGCGGTGTGTAGTACCACGCCAGATTCTAGTTTGATGAGTAATGTAAAGCCTCTGGGGTTTGTATTATATTTACCTTCCTGGAGTGTAGTAAATCCTACCCCTCCTCCCTCACTGTTCCCCAGGTACCGGTTGGCTAGCTCCCAATTTCAGAGCGCTAGGGACAAAGCAGTCCTTAGAATTCTCTTGTGATTTCTAAGCTTAAATGTCTGTGTTTCCTGCCCCCCTACCCTCAGGCCTTATATGTTCATCCCTTCTCATTGTGTCCTCTACGGCTTTGTGTTTTACTGGGGCATGTTCCACAGTATATGAACCAACCTAAAACTAGCAAATTCACACTAGTTACTCCAACCTGCCTTATCTTCCCCTACTTTTTTCTTTTTCCATAGCACTTGCTACTGTTTGACAATTGTATTTGTATTTTTACACCCAGTTGAATAATGCGCCAGTTTGTTACGTTTATCATTCACAATCTGTTTCTCCCAAAGAGACAGAAGAAGAAGCAGACAGCATGAATTTAACCAATATGTCCCAAACACCCAGAACAATGCCTGGTCCCTGGAAAGATTTTACAGCAAATATCTATTGAATGAATTTCTGGATAACTAAATTCATCATACTTACTGGTTTCAGTTGGGCAAGAGAAAGGAGCAAAGCATTCTCAAAAGCATTGAACAGAGGTGTGAAGAAAGTGAGATATAAAGTATTTGCGAAGCCAGAGTTTTAAGATTCAGTTCCTGCCTAGCTCTAGCATTACCTCCAACCCAGCCTATAAACATGTCCCTCTTAAGCATTGACCATCTACTCTGCTGGATGGCTTCCCGTTCCACAGCCTAGACCTTTTCTGCTCCCTCAATCAGTTCACTGCTGTGTCTTTACCATAAGCTCAAGTGTCCCTTTGTCCTCCTTCCATCTGCTTTCTCCAGGCTCTCTTGCCATTGTGCATACTTTGCTTTTATAGTAACACTTGTCATAGTGTGTTGTTGCCATTTATGTCCTTGTCTAATCCTCAAGTTGACCATGCCTCATACATTATGGGCATTGAATAAAAGTAGGCTGAATGAATACATGCATAATCAGAAAATAGAAAATCACTTTACTGCGGTATAAAAGGAGGCAGGAGTTGCAGCAAAATCTGGATAAATGGATGGTAGCAAGATTACGCTGCAGTCTCAGGCTATGCTGAAGAAGTCAAACTCGTCTTATAGAGAGTGGAGTTTTGTCAGGCGGAGAACTGACGTGATCAGCTTACATTTCAGGAGGATTTCCTGCTTTCAGCTCATTACCCATATATAAAACACCTGCTAATAGAATTGCTCAAAGCACACAGCTGTGCAGTGGTTTAGGCTTGGAGACACAAAGAGCAGAAATTTTACTTCCTTTTTTCAGAATTTATTTTTGTAACTATTTTCCTCAGATGATTATAGCAGCATGATAATGAGGCCAAGATCATGGTTTAAATCCCCAAGTGAGTCAGTGCAGAGTCCACAGCTGACTGTTGGTCTTTGCCAGTTGTCAAATGTCAGTATGTTATTTCTTGACCAGAAATGAGTTGGAGAATTCAACTGGCTCACCTAAAATTAATCAGTAGTGTTAGCAAAGTAATTCAAATTACATGAATATTGGTTCTGGTGCCTTAATATCATTTTATATTTAAATAACAGCATTATGCTAGTGATGCCCAAAGAGCGCAACATGAGAAAAAGAATATATTGTTTGTTCTGGAAAAGAAGCTAGAGATTAATACAGTTTAACTATTAAGATTTGGTGCTGAGAAGTAAAGAAAATTTTAGTGGATGCTAGGAAGATAAGCTTTATTATTTTTTGTGTGTGTTAAGCAACAAAACAGGGGTCTTGGAATATAATATTCTAGTCAGATTTTCTTTACAGCACTATAGAGGTGTTTTCTATTTTTTGTCCCCTTCTAAGCAACCAATATGCACATCTATAAGGTGAAACGGGATCTTGTCAGAGTTGGGATATGAAGGACAATCAATGTTACTGTTTTTAATTAAATCTTTACATCTTTGACTACCTACAGAAACAAAAGAAAAAATGAATTTTAGGAAGACATAAATAAATCCAAACCCTTAATTAACAACTGGATCTAGGGGCTAAATACTGATTAAATAGCGAGAGCAGATAACACCATAAAAATAATCAGCCAGTCATTAAATAGAGTGATTAAATCTCAACAGTAATGTTCAAATGGAGGTCTCCTGGCTCCCTGTCCAGTATTCATTATACTACACACATTTGCATAATGTGATTATGTATATATTCTGTTTTCTTTACTAAAATCTATGCACATTTTATGATAGTGCCTGGCATAAACTAGGCAGCAAAAAATAATTGCATTTAACTCAACATACTCCCTAATAACTGTAATACTTAAAATGTATGTAATAAAACTAATGCTTAATTAAGGAGATAATGTGTTCCAGTTTATCTGATATACTCAGTTTTCCCAGGATGGTCCTTATTTAATCTAGTAATCAGATATGATCATTAATTGCAACGTATTTCAAAAGATTCCAGTTTGTGCCTCATATTAAAAAATCCATCTAAATGTAGTGTAACATGAAATAGACTCAGGAAACACAATATGTTATGGATATGGGAAATCTTCAAAAATTCAAATAATGGGACTGGCATGATGTCTCAACAGTCTAGTCCTCCACCTGCAGGTGCCTGCTTCCCATATGCGTGCCAGTTCATATCCCAAGTGTTCTGCTTCCCTACCTGCTCCCTGCCTGTGGCCTGGGAAAGCAGTGGAGGATGGCCCAAAGCCTTGGGGCCCTGTACCCACGTGAAGCTTCAGGCACCTGGCTTCAGATTGGCTCAGCTCTATCTTTCCAACAAAAATAAATAATAAATCTTTTAAAAATCAAATCATATGTTCCTAAAGTGAAAGTCTATGTCAAAACTAGCCTGCAATTGCACTACTATATGCAAAACATTTAATTAATATTGACCAAAATGAAGTTTGTGAATTCTCCACCAGTAAGGAAAAAGTCATTCATTCTCTTATAGGAAGAGGTTTTTATTTATTTCTCTGTTTACCCCATTTGGAATTTAGAAATAACAAACGGAAACACTAAATGCATCTTTTAATGGAGATTCGTGGCAAAAATGTATCAAACTACCTGAGGAATTGTGAGATAAACATTATTATTGATAATAAAAGTCATTGATATAAGCTTCGAATACAGTATAAGAAGATAGAGTCATAGCAAGCTTCCTATCAGAAGATAACAGCTGCTTATTTTAAAGGACTTGAAAAGTTGTGACAGAAGTTTTGAGCAAAATCTACACAATTTGGAACAGCTTTCAATCTATGATGTTCTATAAAACATGGCTTTCAGAGACCAAGGGTATGCTTTGGTTTGAATTGATCTGTCCCATCCTAAATTCATGTCAAAATTTAATCCTCATTATGAGATATTAAGTAATATGAAATTTAAGAGGTGATCAGGGCTCTGCCCTCACAAATGGGATTATGTGTTCATGTGACTAATGGATGAATGGGTTGATGGGTTATCTCAAGAGTGGGTCTGCTATAACAACCTATTTCACTAAGTATCCTCGGGCTCCTTTTCTCTTGCCCTGTGATGCCCTCACCAATTTTCTGGACCCTGCCAACAAGAAGACCTTCACCACATGTAGCCCTTTAAACAAGGCCTCTAGAACTATTGAGCCAAAATAAACCTTTTCTCTATAATTTGCCCAGTCTGTGTTTCTGTGTTATTAATAAGCAACAGAGAATGGACCAAGACTCAGTTGACTTCCACATATTGACGGGCTGCTGTATATTTAAATGCCTCCTTCTGGGTATGAGAATGGTGCCTGATCCAGCTGCTTTCGTCCCTGTCCTTTACTCTGCCAGACACTGTGAAATTCAAGAAACTATATCCTAGATCTGATGAAAGGAGATGCAGAGCTTCCTATCAACTGTGTACTGATGGTACCGCATCCCTAATTACTTCACTATCTTTCTGATTAGTGTCCTATAACACTAAACTGAAAGGAAGACAGAATAGGGCCCTGTCATTTCCCATAAGGGAAAAGTGAAGAAAAAGTGAACATCAGAAATAAAAAATAACCCAAATTTATTAGAGCCCCAGATTACTGGCTGGAAAAAAAAAATTTGTTCATCCCAATACCAGAGAGAGAGAGAGAGAATTATGTGTATTATATTTATTAGCTGCATTTTAGTTGAAATGCAGAGAAACAAAGAGAATGAGAAACAGATGGGGACAGATCTTACAACAGCTCATTCTCTCCCCAGATGACTGAAACAACCAGGACTGGTCTAGGCCAGAACCAGAAGCCTAGGACACATGGGACCCTGAGGCCCCCTCATGGGAGGCACGTGGATCAGTAACAGAGGAGCTAGGACTCCAAGTAAGCACTCCAATATGGAATGCAGACATCCTGCATAATGACTTAACCCCTGGACCACATGCTTACCCCTGGCTGCATATTTTATAAGGGGCTTATTATCTATCAAGAAAATTTTGGAAAAACTGAGCTTTTTTAAGAAGATGTATTCAACTGAAAGAGTCGCAGAGAGAGGGAGATCTTTCATCCAATGGTTCACATTCCAAATGGCTGCTAAGGCTGGAACTGGACCAATCCGAGAAGCTTCTTTCAGGTCTTCCATCTGGGTTCAGGGTCCCAAGCACTTGGGTGACATTCCAGTGTTTTTCCAGGCAATAAGCAGGGAGCTAGATGACAAGCAGAACAGCCAGGACTAACACCAGTGCTCATATGGGATGCTGATGCTGCAGATGAAGGGTTAGCTTGTTATGCCACCATGCCAGCTGGAAATATTGAGCTTTACAGGCTTCAATTTTTCTCTTATAAAATAAAAATCCTTGACAATGTGACCAGTGAGATTATTTCTGCCTTTCAAAGGTAATGACTGTATGCACTACTACTACCTACTATTTCTGAAGCATTTTATTCATGAAGCATATATTGGTAACTACTGAGAATAACATAATTATGCAACAAATTAGTGGCTACTTTTTTTAAAAGTTTACAAACTAAGAAAGACACGCAAATATTTGTAATCCCTTGCTACACTGGAGCAGGCATCTGGTAGAGTGAAGATGGCATGTGGGATGCCAGAACCGTTATTGGAAAGCCCGGGTTTGAGTTTCAGCTCCATTTCTGTTTCCAAATTTCTGCTCGTTCACATTCTGGGAGTTATCAGGGGCTGGCTTAAGCATTTAAATTCCTGCCATCCACATGAGCGACCCATTTGAGGCTGGACTCCTGGTTTTAGCCTGGCCCAGGTGTAAGATGCTGCAAGCCTTTAGAGAAACAACCAGAAGGGAGACCTCTCTCTGTCTCTCTTCTTGTTAAATAATCAGTTATTTAATTATTTTTAAATAAATATTTTTCAATCCTTTGCTATGAGAAGGGTATCTGTAAAGTCTGTGGAAATGGCAAATAGGATGTACCTAATGAAATGAGAACATTTCTACCTTGAAATGAGGAAGCAGGAAATTTTCAATTGGGTCTTAAGAAGGTTATTTAGATGGGAACAAAGATGGTTACCTAGAATTAAAGATTCTTTCGTATGCTCTGAAGTGTAGGCTGAGAGATTAAAGGGGGAGAGTTGTTAGAAATGAGGCTGGAAATTGAACTGAATTAATCTTATCAATCCTCAGGATATGCTAAGGAGTTTGAGCATCACCCTGCCAATAGTGAGTCTCAAAATGCAGAGCCCGATGCATTAGTAGGGGAGGAGCTGGACATTCTAAGTTTTTAATGAGCTCCAAGTGATGCCTCTGCTGCGGAGGCTGGCTACAGTTTGACTGGGAAGTATAGTCTGCACCAGGGAAGTGGAATAGTGAGATTGTTTCCAGAAAAAAGTCACTTTGAACAAGTAGGAAGTACAATGGGAAGAACCAAAAGTGATGATGGAAAACTATTAAAATAATATGAGGCAAGTAGGACCTGAATAATGGTTATGCAGAAAGAAAAAAGAGAGTATATTCAACATGATTTAAGATGTATGACAAGGGGCCAGTGTTGTGCCATAGCAGTAAAGTCACCCATGCAACACCAGTCCATATGGACTCTGGTTCAAGTCACAGCTGCCCCACTTCTGATTCGGGAAAACAGCAGAAGATGGCATAACTGTAACCTAAGTGTTTGGGCCCCTGCCACACACATGGAAGACCTGGAAGAAGGCCCTGGCTACTGGCTTCGGCCTGGCTTAATGCTGGCCATTACAGCCATCTGGGAAATGAGCCAGCAAAAGGGAGACGTTTCTCTCTGTGCATCTCTGCCTCTCTCTGTGACTCTGGCTTTCAAATAAATATATAATATTACATAAAAGGATAATATGTAGATATTACATAAAAATTAAAAGCAAGGGCCCGGCGGCGTGGCCTAGCGGCTAAAGTCCTCGCCTTGAAAGCCCTGGGATCCCATATGGGCGCCGGTTCTAATCCCGGCAGCTCCACTTCCCATCCAGGTCCCTGCTTGTGGCCTGGGAAAGCAGTTGAGGACGGCCCAAAGCCTTGGGACCCTATACCCGTGTGGGAGACCCGGAAGAGGTTCCAGGTTCCCGGCTTCGGATCGGCGCGCATCGGCCCGTTGCGGCTCACTTGGGGAGTGAATCATCGGACGGAAGATCTTCCTCTCTGTCTCTCCTCTGTATATATCTGGCTGTAATAAAATGAATAAATCTTTAAAAAAAAAAATTAAAAGCAAAAGATGTAGGATAAGTAGGACTCCGTGGCCTATCAGCCACTGTGGGAGATATATCAGATGAAGGAGAGGGGTTTGTATACCAAAAACCCAGTAGTCTCACTTTACATTATTTAAATGAAGAAATTTCATCAAGTGTTGAACTGTGTGCCAATGATAACAAAAGATTATAAAAGCACACTTTGTTAGGCTGGAGCATTCTTCTGCCAATTTTCTGTTGAATCCTTTAACATCCTAAGATTGACCAACTGCTGTGTTGTTGGTAGGACTAGCCATAACCACACTAACCACATGTGGATATTTAAGTATATAATTTATTATATTAATTCAGTTAACAGTAAACATTGATCCCCAAATTACAGTTGTGCTAAAGAGCTATCCAGAGCTAAAAACTACTATTTTATGCATTACAGATTGAGAACATTTCCACCTTGAAATAAATTTCTACAAGATATTGATAGGATCAGTTAGATATCTACTTGACACTGTACATCAACATCATGAAATAAAACTATATTCCTTTATTATAAAATTTCTACTTTTTTCCTAGAATATACTTCAAAAATTTTTGATGCCACAATGGACAAAGTAAGAAACAGAAATATTTTTTTTTTTTAATTTTTAATCCATTTTATTGTATTGTTGTTGACAATCTTTACATAGTTAACTATAGTTGAAGGAAAAACAAGAAAAAGAAAAAAAAAAAGGTTCAGGGGGATAGGGAAGTGGGCAATGCTATTATGTCCATATTGTTTCCATCATGTATCTGAGGTAAAGGGGGATATTGAGGGAGAAGCCCCACCTGGTTTCCCGCCCACCCCAAGTCCCGGATGTGGGGCATGCTCTGAGATATGTGCTCAAGTGGAGTTAATAGTTCTCCAGTTATGAGTCACTGCCAGTTTCGCTCGATGAGGTGGTCCACTGATTGATATGGTCCATCATGAAGTCTCCATTTGTCCCATATTTCGCTGCCAACATGTAGCTGAGATGAATGATTGTCCTATTCTGTCTTCTGTCTTTTCTTGGTTAGAATTCTGAGTCCAGCAGTTCAAGTGGGGAGATCTCCAAAGATACTTTGAGGTATTCCCAGATTAGTTTCTTGTGTGTTCTAGCAAGCACAGGGCCCGGCACAGTCCATCACCCTGATCAGCTGGTGGTTGCAATTGCTGGGTTGGTTCTGTTTTCAGTCCCAAGTTGCACTGGAACCAATGGGTGTTGCAGTCCAGTCTGGTTCGGCCCTTACATCAACCAGTGGGAGCTGCAGCCTAGTTGGGGCGACCCACAATAACCCCACCAGACCGCCCCCTATCCTGGTTTGCCAGTATGTGTAGCAGAAGACCAATCTGTCCCCCATCCCATTTGGCTCTGGTACTTGTCAATGGGTATTAAAGCTTAGTTTTATCTAACCAACTCAACCATCCAGCCCTCACAGATATTGTTGAGTACCTCTCTATCTAGCCATCCCAGCCCCCGTCCTAGTTTTCATGCCCTCCCGCGGGAATAGTGACCCAAGAAGGGGGAACCCACTTTTTCCCTCCCAGGTCTCTCTGTCCCGGTTTATGCACTCTTTAGGTGGTCCTGTGATTTGACTCGACAGAATTAGTCCCCAGTGCCAGCTTCTGCCAGCTGAAGCTGTGGCCCTGATCTAGTCCACATGCAGCGCACAGGTGTTGTAGCCTTGCTTAGTCGTGTCTGTCTCTATACCAGCCCACGCTCTCCAGTGGGAGTAGCTGTCCAGCGAGGGGGCCAGCCCCTTAACCCCCCCGCCAGCTTTGCCCCTCCCTTCCTGGATCTCACGTGTGCTGGATGGGTGCTGCATTCATATCCAGTACAGGCAACCACGCCCTGGCGTTCCATAATGTGTACTGGTTTTGTCGCAACCGAACCCGGCCCATTCCACACTCTGTTCTGGTGATCGGATTTGCCAGAGGATGACATGAACTGATTCAGCCTGGTCTGCTCCTGACCCATGCCGAATGCATGCGAGTGGGAAACTTTCCATGGCCTATTCTGGGCTGTTTCCAATCATGCTTCTCGCGCTTACCTGCAGGGACTGTGTCCTGCCAGAGGAGTTGCCCAGGCTCCTCCATCAGAACCCCTCCCAATGCCAGATTTTGCGCTTGCCAGGGGGTTCTTGAGCCAACCCTACTCAGTTCACCTCCTGTCCTAGCAGGAACAGTGGCTTTTCCTGGCTGGCTTTCACCCCATTCTGACTCTTGTTGTTGGATGTTTCAGCCCAGCCATGGCTCGTCCATACCCACATACAGCTCACACATGGCTCAGAAGGGGATTGAGACCCAGCCTAGTCAGTCCCACATCTACCCTGTTTCTCCATAACACCAGATGGTGTTGGGATTTGAACCGGCCTGGTGCATCCAATCCCAGCCCACACTAGTGCCTCAGGTGACTGCAACTGTTTTCTAGATAGAACGCAGCCCCCATTCCAGCACATACACCCCTTGGTGGGAACCTCATCCCAGCTGTGGCATCCCAGATTGGGACCGTTCCTAGCCGTAAATCACGCACCTGCACGTGGTTGCTCCAAGGACCATTAGGTGCCAGCCTGCTAGACAAGCCGGAGCTTATCTTTTACTTGATAGGTGTTCAAAGCTCAGCCTTATTAAGGGATTGGAAGTTCTTCAAAGGAAGAGTTGCTGGTATTGGGAATCTTTAGGATTGACTCAGATCCCAGAAACAGTGGGGTCACTCTAGAGCTATCTCAGCAGCGATTCAGACGTCCAATACCCCAGAGCTCCCCGGCCGGGAGGCCAGCAGGCTCAGCCTGGCGCCAAATGGCGCACTGGCCGCCCGGGCCCAGCCCGCCATGAGCCATGGGCACATGGCGGACTGGGTTCGGGATCCGAGCTAGACGTCCTCTCCCGCAGCCCTCGGCTCGCCTCTGGCAGCCGGAGGTGTAATCCTGCAGGCCCGAGGTTGCGCCCCTCCCCAATCCCGTTCACCACCCAATGAGGGTGGCGGGTGGGCCCCGGACATGCCCAGTCACGGAGGCCTCCCCCCTCGGCGTACTCACCCCGGAAGGAAGCAGGCCCCACACCCAGGCATGTCCGGGCCCAGCCCGCCATGAGCCATGGGCACATGGCGGACTGGGTTCGGGATCCGAGCTAGACGTCCTCTCCCGCAGCCCTCGGCTCGCCTCTCAGAAACAGAAATATTTTTAAAGCATGCCATATTGAAGATGAATTTGGCAAGCCCAACAACATCATTTTCCTTTGAGAAACAACACCAGGGTTTGAAAGTCCCAGAAGATCATAATACTCCTGAAGAAATGAGCTCACTTCTAAGTCCCTGAGAACAATAACAGAACAGATTTCATGCGAGTAGCAGTTAGCTCAATTTCAAAGGATTGTGCAATTGCCATGAGTAGTTTAATCAAGAAGGAAGAATTGAGTACAAAGATTTAAAGGTGCAATCTCTTCCAGGCATTTCCCCATAAAAATATTCAGCTAACATGTAGAGAAAGTTCTATCTCTGAGGATACTTTCAGTAATGTGTAAAGGAAAAGTCAACATCAGTTGACATAGAGTAAGCCAATGTATGGGCTCATATAACTAGAAAAACCAGAGAAATAAGTAAGTCCATGGTGTTGACTTTAACAATGTCCCTTTCACTGACAAATATGGCTGTTAAACATAATCAGGGTCTTTCCAAATCTGACCCAATCTCCTCCATATCCATTCACCAGAAGTTCTGAACTGTGTACTGCTGAGAGCACATTTCATTCATCCCTCTCGTCAGGGTGGGCCATCCTCTGATGGTGTGCTTCTGACTAACCCGTATGTATCATTGTAGCAAGGGAATGCAAGTCTAGGCACTTGAACCACCAAAACCACAAGGCTGCCACATATTAGGGAAGTGGGAAGTAACCAGAACACATAATACAACAGAAAAACAAATTGGCTTCATCTGGTGCCTTTACCCGTTTCTATGCAGTTGTCTTACATTGCCCCCCCCCAGGTTGCCTTACATCCAGCACAATGACTATACGGTTCCAGGCTTCACATCCTTGCACCATGGTGTTGAACAAAGAGATTCTTCTCCCCATCCCAAAAATAGAGCACTGAAATTCTTCCCCATTCTGACCTTTACCCCCAGACCCAACTGAAATATTTAAGAACAGAACAAATAGAATATGCTAGCGATTGCAATAAACTAACCATAGTTCCTCTTGAAGCTACAAATGGGATCAGCTCTGCCCAGGCTACTTGAGTTTATTACATTCCGGATGCTATTAATAATGAGAAAGAAGGTAATTAATGTTGGCTATGGAGCCAATGATGTCCACTCCATCATTTTTAAAGCCCAACTAAAGATGTCCTCTTTGACAATGTTCGTTCTATAAACTGCCTGGACTTGTGATGCACTGTATATTTTATGTATATATGTCTTGTCTCCTAACTAAAGTATAAGTTCCTTGAAGTCAGTCATATTATATTGAGCTGCATAAAAAGAGTACTTAATGAAGGCTAAAATTGTTTTATCATGGTTTTAGCACTGTATATTTAGAAAGTGGAACTCTGTGGCCAGAAGAAGTAAGTTGCGTGGAAAAGAGTTAACACATCTCTGAGAACTACCCTAATGAGAGACAAATAAGGAAAGCCATGGACCCTTAGGGTTCACTCAAGCAGTGTCACTCCTTAAAACACATTCTCATTTCTACTTTTAGGAGGAGTTTGAGGCCAGTATGATTTTCTAATTGCTGTGCTTAATGATTGTAACAGTATTAATTGGAATAATATTAATACAAATTATAAAATTGACTATCACAGTTAAGTTGTTTTAAATCTCCTTTAGATCTGTCAATGTGTTTTCCTTAAGGTGACATCTCAGGAAACACTCTATTCATTTCTTTTATTACTGATGCCTTGATCCATAACAATCCAATGTGTTCCTGCAAACAATGCACTGATAGCCCTTATCCTTAGCCAACATAAATGCTGGAAGACCCAACACCTTGTTTAGAAATATTTTCTATTTCTGTACAAAACATTTCATTAATCGAAACTATACACCATTTTACTAAAGTGCTATGACTTAAAAATTGAAAATATCTAGTCTTCAGTAACAAAGGCTTTCCAATGTAACTGTAGTATTTAACATTGCAGCTATATGACATCTTACTTTTTTTAAAAGATTTATTTATTTTTATTGCTAAGTCAGATATACAGAGAGGAGGAGAGACAGAGAGGAAGATCTTTCATCCAATGTTTCACTCCCCAAGTGATTACAACAGCCGGTGCTGCACCAATCCAAAGCCAGGAGCCAGGAATTTTCTCCAGGTTTCCCACACAGGTGCAGGGTCCCAATGCATTGGGCCGTCCTCAACTGCCCTCCCAGGCCACAAGCAGGGAGCTGGTTGGGAAGTGGAGCTGCTGGAATTAGAACCGGCACCCATATGGGATCCTGGCACGTTCAAGGCAAGGACTTCAGCCACTAGGTCACTGTGTTGGGCCCAACATCTTACTTTTTAATTCAAATATGATTAATTTGAAATAAAGAAAAATTTCATTGAATCATTACACTGTAAAAGTAAAAGCAAAGTAAGTTTTGTCATTTTGTCATTTTTTAAGTGTAAGTTAAGATCACTATCATTCACCTGCTTTTTTCTTCTATATTAAATGTACTCATAGCAATCTTACATTTTTTTTAAAGATTTATTCATTTTATTACAGCCGGATATACACAGAGGAGAAGAGTCAGAGAGGAAGATCTTCCGTCCAATGATTCACTCCCCAAGTGAGCCGCAACGGGCCGGTGCTGCGCCGATCCGAAGCCGGGAACCTGGAACCTCCTCCAGGTCTCCCACGGGGGTGCAGGGTCCCAATGCATTGGGCCGTCCCCTACTGCTTTCCCAGGCCACAAGCAGGGAGCTGGATGGGAAGTGGAGCTGCCGGGATTAGAACCGGCGCCCATATGGGATCCCGGGGCTTTCAAGGCGAGGACTTTAGCCACTAGGCCACGCCGCCGGGCCCTCATAGCAATCTTAAAAGAAGACTCTATAGAAAGTAAAATTCATTGAACCTATAACACAAAGACAAGACTTTTTAAGCTATTAAGAAAAAATTAATTTATACAGCAGATTCAAGAAACAATAAGTATACAAATAATTCCTGCACTTTCTCAAATTTTAGAAAAAGCCTCCCTAGGTAATAGCTCCAATAGTTATTCTAACTTTGCCATTGGATTTTGAGATTCTTAGAGGTAGGTGAGATGTTTTCTTTTTTTAAAAAAAGAAAAAGGTCATTCATTTTTATCTATTTAAAATACAGACTAGCAGCGAGACAGAGAGAAAGAGATCTTCTGTCTGCTAGTTCATTCCCTCAAATGCCTAATAGCATTTATTGAAAAGTAAGAAATACAGAGAGGAGCAGAAACAGAGAGGTAGATCTTCCACCCAATGATTCACTCCAGAGGGCTGGAGCTGAGCTGATCAGAAGCTGGGAGCCGGGAGCCTCTTAGCAGGACCACCGGGATTAGAACCTGTGACTATATGGAATGCTGGTTTGTGCAAGGCAAGAACTCTAGCCACTAGGCTACTTAGCCAGGCCCCTTCTTATTCTTTGTATTCTGTTGTACTCTTGCATAACACATTCTATTCCACTGAACATTTATTGAACTTGATTTAAAATTAAGTTCTGCTAATAAGACCTGCAATGTTTTGCCTCTAAAATGTTGACACTTGAAAGAAAGGCATCTAACATAAAATATTACATTTTTTTCATTTAAAAAATTGACCTTTTTTTCTTCTTTTATCGGTCAGGCATAATGGGCAAAGAAATTTATTTTATGTAGTTAGGTGAATTGATGTTTTATGACATTTCCAAATTCTAGCTCACTTGCATTTTAACTTTTTAAAAAACAGCTGGCTAGTCCAAAGCTGAAAGCCAGGAGTTTCTTCCGGATCTTCCACGGGAGTTCAGGGTCCCAAGTACGTGGGCTTTCCTCCACGGTTTTCTCAGACCATCAGCAGACAGCTGGATCCAAAGTGGAGCTGCCAGGACTCGAACCAGTGCCTAAATGACACTCCGATGTTGCAGGTGGACGATTAGCACACTGTGCCATCAAGCCAGCCCCATAACTTAACTTTTTTTTTAACAAACTGAAAAGTATTAAATCTTTTCTAATTCAGAATACAAAAAGTCATAATTTTCTATCCCAGGATTGACAATATTTTTTCCTTTTTCATTATCTATGTTTTTTATAAGAAAATTGCTTTGTTACCATGTCTGTGATACAGTGATAATACAATTAAAATCATATTGTGATGGGAGATCAATAGAGTAGCTTAGATCACTTCCTCACAAAATGCTGAAGAAGCATATCTATTAACCTAAGTTCTGGGCAAATTGTTGAGTCAATTATCCTAGTTCCAGTTCCCACAATGCACAGGCTATGTGCCTCAGGAAGAAACTTGAAGTAGGTGGAAAAAGTCAAAAGTTAGTCCGAGATGTTTGAGCCAGGCTCCAAAACATCAATCCAAGAAACAGTTGTTATTGTCAAGGAAACATCTCTTTCGTGATAGCAAATGCAATGCCTGGAGATACGGATGCAGGAACATTAAAGCGGAAGGAAGCAAAACTGTAAGAATGCTTTAGGATTGCTATAAATGCAACTTGTATCTTTTATGCATATCTTTTCCTATTTTCATTCATCTTTTGTTCTATCTAGATATTTAGCAAAGATTTCCAAATAACTGCATATTTATATTTAGGGGGACAGAGAAAAGAAATGCTAGCGCTTACTACCCAGTATAATTCAGACCAGAGCTTAATGCCCAGCATAATTTCACATAGGGTACCACAGACCTTGCTAAAAAAAGATGAAAATGAAAATGAAAGAATTAAGATTGTATGGTTCGGGCCCGGTGGCGTAGCCTAGTGGCTGAAGTCCTCGCCTTGAACGCACTGGGATCCCATATGGGCGCCGGTTCTAATCCCGGTAGCTCCACTTCCCATCCAGCTCCCTGCTTGTGGCCTGGGAAAGCAGTTGAGGATGGCCCAATGCATTGGGACACTGCACCCACGTGGGAGACCTGGAAGAGATTCCAGTTTCCCAGCTTTGAATTGGCGCACACCGGCCCGTTGCGGCTCACTTGGGGAGTGAAACATCGGATGGAAGATCTTCCTCTCTGTCTCTCCTCCTCTCTGTATATCCGGCTTTCCAATAATAATAAATATTTAAAAAAAAAAAAAAGAAGATTGTATGTTTGGCTGATCATCCTGGAGATTTTCCTTCCAAAATTTTCACTGAGTGAATTTCAGAAAATGTATTTAACTTTCGGAAAAAGATAGGAAAGAGGGGAGGAAGGGAGAGTAAACAAAGCAAGAGGAAGGAGAAGAGGGAAGGAAAGAAGGGGTTGTTGTGGGTTAAGCCACTGCTGACATTGCTTATAGAAGCCAGTTCGAGTCCTGGCTGCTCCACTTCTGTCTCTGCTCTCTGCTAATGCACCTGGGAAAGCAGCAGATGATGAGTCAAGTGACTGGGCTCCTGACACCCATGTGGAACACTCAGAGTTCCTGGCCCCTTGCTTTGTTCTGACCCAGCCCAGCTGCACAACTATCAAGAAGTGAACTAACGCTCTAGTGGTTAGAAAAATTCTCTCTTGCATTGTCACTCTACCTTTCAAACAAATAAGCATTAAAAAAGAAGAAGGACAATTGCATTGTAGTTCAACTCACAGCATGTGTACAAACTTGATAAGCTCATTCTTAAGAATATTAAGACTGGACTTAAAGTGGAACAGCTAGGGTTTGAATGGTTCTCTAATAACTGGTCCTCCAGTAAATGGGCCAGACCATGCCTGACTTGTTCCCCTGTCTGGGAAATAGCTAGATTAAATCAAGAGCAAGTATCAAGAGTAACATGCACATACTTTAGTGTCTCAAACTCTGGGATGTGAGTCACGTCCATTTGCAGGTGATCATAATATAATTTAATCAACCTGTCTCCACAAAATGGGAGATTAATCTGTTGGCATTCTTGAAGCCTCGTAAGAATGCCAAGGGAAGCCCTAGAATTTGAAACTTTTGAATTCTTGGATGCCTTTTTAAAGAAGGCTAAAAACATCTGGGCTATGGAAATTTTGGGGGGTTTGATACAATCCTGAAAAAGTTGAAATCCCAAATAATTAAACGGAGAAATAAGTTGTATTTTGTCTGGAGCTATAGCTAATCCTGCCTCAACTGAAGGCAGAGATGCTGAAGTCGCTCCTGTAAATCTTTCACAGCTGTGCCCAGATTTAATGGCGCCAATGGCACAGGCAGCGCAGAGGGCTCTGTGCCTGGCCAAAAGAGATTTTTGCTCGGCACACACTCTATGGGCACATGCTCAATGGGTGGAGGATCCTAGGCAAACACTTCTGTCTTTTTGTCTTTCCTCCTCTTCAGAAGAGGACCGCAAATCTTCGCGCAGTTTCTCCAGAATTTGTCTGGTCTGGTGTTCCCTTTCCTTTTCTACCCTGGTTTGGGGTCCCCTCTGTCTTCTTACTCTTGTTTGCAGCTGGTGCCCCTTCTTACGGATTATTTTCCAAGAAAGGGTTGCACCACCGCTTGAGGGGATGACAAAGCATTTTTTACCAAGCACCAGAGGAAAAAGGTGGCTACAAGGAGAGCAAACCATGGGGATACATCGCAGGCAGTTTCAAGGAACTTCTGCAAGGCCTTTAAGCTTAATCTTGGTGCCTTGTAACTGGAGCAGATCTCTGATTTCCTTAATCATCTGCACTTCAGCAAATTCTTGCCCCATGATAAATTTTACTTATGCTCCTGCAGAATATTTACTTCTAAGCTTGCCTCCAGACTTCCAGGGTTCCTCAGATTATGCCTTATGCCCCAGGACGTGGAGAAGGTCTGGGGATGAAATCGTTAATGCCCCTCCAGAGTTCCAGAGGCCCCTCAGATTGTCCCTCATGCCCTAGGACAGGGAGAGAGTCTGAGGATGAAGTCACTTACGCCCCTGCAAAATTTTTCTTAGAAATTTCCGAGCCCGTTATCGACTCACCTTATTTGCCTCACACCCGAAATGCTTCAGCTGAAGTCTTCACCAAGAGGTTCTTCAGTAGCTCCACCATATCAGGTTCCCCATATGGGCCACCAATTGTCCCGACCCATAGGACACGATGCTCAAACCCTGAGGGTGGACTGGGAATGCAAGGCTGCTAGCCCCTGGACTGCTGGCCAAGAAACACACGGACACACGTACATAGTGAAAAAGAGTGCCAATGCTCTTTCTTTTACTCCTCATATATATAGCTTCTTCTCTAGGGGAGGAGGAGAAGGGAAGGGTTTCCTGGAACTAATTATCTTCATTGAAACAGGGGAGGAACTAATCATCTATATTGAAGCAGGGAAGGAACTAATCATCTATATTGAAACAGGGGAGGAACTAATTATTTGAGCAGGAACAAGGGTAGAGGTTCTGTTCTACTTGCTTTGCACAGGATGGTCTGGCCGCATTATCCTGCTTGCTGTGGCCCTGCTTGCCCAAGGTAGGTTTTGTAATGCAGCAGATTGTCAGGTATGCCAAGTCTAAGGCCCGTAAGTCTGTGGCTCCTAACAGTGAGCCAGTGGTTGGAAGATCTTTCTTTCTGTATTTCTTTCTATGTCTATATCTACCATTCTAAGAATAATTTTTTTAAAAAACTAGTGAAAATAATAGTCACCTTCTAAAAAATGCTTTGTTAGGCAGACTGTAAACTACTTGATGACATGTCGATGTTTTTAACACTTTTTTTCCAACAATGTATAAAGTAAGCTGGACCTTTGTTTTCTCTTACTAGTTAACTCACAGAAAACCTGGAATGTGTATCTGAAGACTTGAAGAAGAATCCTCATTAACAAAAATTTAGAAATTTACATAATATTTACCTAAGTTTTTATAATCTGCATTAAGTGAATTTTAAAAAATAAACCATGATAATGGGGAAAATTCAGAAGTTTCCATCTTTGTCTGCAGCCCCACCTTCCATTGATAACTATTGTTAATAATTTCTTCCAAAATAATTCACACATAGTATGAAATCATTATATACAGCCTGCTATACCAACTTGCATTTTTACTTTAGACTATATCTTGGGACACTTTCAATATTAGTACTGTAGAATTAAATCATGCCTTTCAATTTTTGTTACCTTTTTTTTCATTCTAGAAACAGACCAATCCCTATCTACTGACATATTCCCCAAATGCTCACAATGGGTGGGAATGGAATCAGGAACTTGGAACCAGGGACTCAATTCAGTCCCTGCAAGTAGGTGTCAGGGACCTGACTACTTAAACTATCACCTAGTATCTCTCAGGGTCTACACTGGCAGGTAAGTAGCTACAATCAGGAATTGCAGTCAGACACTATTATAAGCAATCTGGATAGTCAAATGTCTGCCCCAAATGACATTCTTAATGGTTGCATAGCTGTACCATAGTTTCATTAACCCGTTTTCTTGAGATTATAAACAATGCTACAATGATTTTGGGGGGAAATAATTCAAACTTTTTTTGTGAACTGATGACTAAATTCAATCAATAGTTTATTATTATTTAAGGTTAAGTGGCTGTTTGACAAACTTTATCTCTACTATCCACCTTTGAGCTGCAATAGGCAGAGCCTGATGGTGTACATTTTTATACACCTATTTGTTACTCACTATTTGCTGATTTTTTTTATGAGGAAGGTCAAATTCGTCTCTTATACTCACATTCCTAACCTAATCCATCATCAAGATCTGCCAGTACTATCTTCAAAATAAATTCTGAATCCAATCACTTTTTTCACCATGTCCAGGGCTTGAACCCGGGCTACTGTCATCACTTGGCTATATCATAATATCTTTCTAACTGGGGTTCCCTCTTTCCAATCCTGTCTCCCACATGAACTCTTCCTCACATGATACCAGAGTGATCTTGTAAAAGTTTAGCCAGAATCATATTAGTTTTTGCTCTAAGACTGCTTAAAATGTTCCAAAATATTCAGAATACTATCAGCTGCATTATCCTAAGTTGACCTTCAATTTCTTTGTCACCTTCCTCTAGCCTTATTGGCCTTCTCACTGTTTCTTAATACAGGAAAACAACCCAGGTCTCTGGACTACTGGGTACACCTATACTCCACCTGAAACATCCTTACTTGAAGAGTCATACATCTGAATTCTCAGTTCAGTATCACTTCTTCAGAGACACAATACCATCTTTTCTAATTATGTCACTACTTCTTATCATCTTGAATATCTTTGGTTCTTTCCTTCATTGTGCTTTTCATTACTTGAATTCATATTACATATACTTCTGTTTGTAGATTGCTATTTCTGTCAGCTACCAGTATATAATCCTTGTAACAGAAAGAATTTTGTCTTTCACATTGATGTATCCCTAACACTTAAATAGGTCTGACACATCACATGTGCTCAAAAAATATCTTTTTATTAAAATACAATTCATGGTTAACTAATACAGGATTTGGGGTCTCTAGATTTGTATTATTCCATCATATTACTTGTGTTTAAAGCTATCATAGAAGCATATGTATAAACTTGAAGACACAATTACCAACAAATCATGTCTGGACAACTTCCCTAAAGAGTCTAGATAATATAAGAAGACAGTTGAATTTGATTATCACCAGTGGAACAATTATCTGATTTGTTTTTTCATTTGTGCTGATAATCTGTCAGGTGTCCCAGACATGAGTCTTGTATATTTGCAAGAATAAATGAAATTAAATGTCACATCCACAGAAGGTGACTAACATGCCCACTTTGCTATTAGGATCAGTGGTGTTTTACATTTCCATTCACCTCAAAAAAATCACAGAATATTCTAAATTATGGAGATTTATTTTATTCTTTAAAAAAATGTGTTTGTTTATATTAGAAAGGAAGATTTACAGAGAGAAGGAGACACAAACAGAAAGATCTTTCAGCCACTGGTTCACTCCCCAAATTGCCGCAATGGTGAGAACTGAGCTGATCCAAAGCCAGGAGCCAGGAGGTCGCCCACGCAGGTGCAGAGTCCCAAGGCTTTGGGCCGTCCTCCCCTGCTTTCCCAGGCCACCAGTGTGGAGCTAGATGGGAAGTGGAGCAGCCGGGACATGAACCAGCACACATATGGGATCCCAGCACATGAAAGGCAAGGATTTAGCCATTGAGACCCTTGCTTTTTTTTTATTTTGTTTTGTTTTAAAGATTTATTTAGTTTAAATGCTGAGAGAAAGTAGTAGAGACAGAGAAAGAAAGATCTCTCATCTGATAGTTCACTGCCTGAATGATCACAACCACCAAGTGTAGCACAATGAATCTAGGAATTTCATCCAGGTATCCCACATAATGGCAGGGACCCAAACAGCTGGAACCTCCTACCAGCCTTCCCAGATGCATTAGAAGGAAGCTGGATCATAAATGGAACAGCCAGGACTCAAACTGGTGTTCTGAAATTGGATGCCAACATCATAAGTGGCAGCTTAACTCACTACACTGCGATGCTAGACCTCTATGCTCTCTTATTGGTAATTTTTAATTGGAAAAATCACACACATATAAATTTATGGGTCAATATGATGCACTTATGTGTCCATACAACGTGATACGATTAAATCTAGATAATCAGTATATCCATCACTTCACTTATCAATCATTTTTTTTAAAGATTTATTTGTTTTATTACAAAGTCAGATATACAGAGAGGAGGAGAGACAGAGAGGAAGATCTTCCATCCGATGATTCCACTCCCCAAGTGAGCCGCAACGGGCCGGTGTGCGCCAATCCGAAGCCGGGAACCTGGAACCTCTTCCAGGTCTCCCACGCAGGTGCACGGTCCCAATGCTTTGGGCCATCCTCTACTGCTTTCCCAGGCCACAAGCAGGGAGGTGGATAGGAAGTGGAGCTTCCGGGATTAGAACCGGCGCCCATATGGGATCCCGGGCATTCAAGGTGAGGACTTTTAGCCGCTAGGCCACGCCACCGGGCCCCAATCATTTTTTATAGTGAAACATTTGAAATTTACTCTAGTTATTTTGAATTATATAGTACATTCTTATTGACTATGTTATTTTGGGCTGAGCATAACTCAAAATTTATTCCTGCTTTCTGTCCAAAACCTTGTACCCTGGAGCAAAAAGAAGAAAGTTGGAAGCACCACACTCTCTTATTTCAAAAATTATATAAAGTATAAATATAATTTTAAAAAAGCATGGTATTGACATAAAAACAACACTGAACAATGGAACAGAATAAAACAGCCAATGATAAAACCACCTTTCTGTTCAACTGATTTTCAGCATAAGTGTCAAGCACACACAACAGGATAATCTTCAACATATGGTATTGGGGAAATGGATATTCCTCTGCAGAAAAATGGAACCGCATCCTTATACCATTTACAAAAATAACTTAGACTGCATTAAATCTTAAATATAAAATCTGAAATTGTTAAGCTACTAGGAGAAAACCTAGGAATAAAGTTCCATGACAGTAGTTTGGATTGTGAGGTTTTAGATATACCCCAAAACATGAAACAAACAACAAAAGAAGGACAAATAGGTAGAATCACACTTAAAAAAAAGCTTCTGCATAGGGCCCAGTGTGATAGCCTAGTGGCTACATTTTCCCCTTGCATTCACCAGGATTCCATATGGGCCCCGGTTCCTATCCCAGCTGCTCCACTTCCCATCTAGTTCCCTGCCTGTGGCCTGGGAAAGCAGAAGAGGATGGCTCAAGTCCTTGGGATCCTGCATCCACATAGGAGACCTGGAAGAAACTCCTGGATCCTGGCTTCACAAAGGCTTAGCTCCAGCCATTGCAGCCACTTGAGGAGTGAATCAGTGTATGGGAGATCTTTCTGTTTCTCCTTCTCTCTGTATATCTACCTTTACAATAAAAAAAGAAAAGAAAAAGTTTCTTCACAGTAAAGCAAACAAAGAGACAATCAATCAATCATAAACAGCATTGGATAGCATAAGGGGATTCTTGTGTGTTATTGATGGGATTGCAAATTAATACAGTAGTTATGGAAAATAGATGGAGGTTCCTCAAAAAACTGAAATGCTATCATATGATCCAACAATACCACTTCTGCAAATCATGCGACAGAACTGAAACCAAATTCTATATTTGTTGTAGTGTCTTCACAGCAGGTAAGACATAGAATTAACCTAAGTTTCCATCCATGGGTGAGTAGATGAAGAAAATATGGATATTCACAAACAGCCTTTGAAATGAAGGAAATCTTGTCTTTTGCAATAACATGGGTGCACCTGGAGGACATTATGTTGGTTGAAATAGGTTAGCCACAGAAAGACAGATACTGCACAGTCTCCCTAATATGTGGAGTCTAAAACTTTTCAGTTAATAAAAAATAGAATGGTGGTTACGAGAGACTGGAAGGCCAGGACAGGGATGGGAGAGCTGTCAAAGTTTACAAAACATAAGTTAGAATATGAATAAGAGGAATAATGTCAAAAAATCTATTGTATAACTTGGTGACTACTGTGAATAACAATGTATTACATTCTTTAAAAATTGCTCCATGTATTTTAAATATTCTCACCAAAAAATGGTTAAGTGAGGTAATCTGTACATTATTAGTTCAGTTCAACCATTAGACAATGGAGGCATATTCCAGAACATTAAGTTGAATATGCTAAAATACATAATCTTTGCTATTTAAATCAATTCTTAGAAAAGACATCTCACTGGATTAGGGTGCACTCCTAAATCCAATGACTTATGAGAGAACACATAGAGAAAAGGCCACTTAAGATGAAGTCATGGGGTCAGAACCTCAATGGCTACCCCTTTTCTGGGTGAGTCCCAGGGGTCTGTGTAGCGAATTTGGGCTTCCCCTACTGCTCGCCATGTGGCTGGAGCTGGGGGGAGGAGCCAGGAGGGGTGGGACTGGGGCCTAAGGACTTGAACCTCCGGAAGGCAGCTACCTTGCTGCCTGCCGGGGGCCTTGGAATGGCCACGCCTCAAGCCTGGGAACACACAGTAGCTACCACATACACGTGGTGAGCTGCTCCAGGGCGGCCAGTGCGCCATTTGGCGCCAGGCTCCGCCTGCTGGCCGCCCAGCCAGAGAGTTTTGGACTTTTGGTTCTTTGACCTGCTGCCTGGGAGGCTCCCTCCTGAACCCACAGTGCTTTGGGGCGTGAAGCACTGTGCTTGCTAATAACCTGATCTGGGAACACCTCAAAGTCTCTTTGGGGATCCCTTCAATCAAAATGGAGGAAACAGAATGCTGGCAATGAGGGAATCCCGAATGAACTTGAGGCTTGCACCTAATGGTCCTCATAGCAACCACGGGCAGGTGCGTGATTTACGCCTAGGAACAGGCCCAATCTGGGAGGTAAGGGGACACCACAACTGGGATGAGGCTCCCACCAAGGAGTGTATGTGCTGGAATGGGGGCTGCGTTCTATCTAGGAAACAGTTGTAGTCACCCGAGGCACTAGTGTGGGCTGGGATTGGATGCACCAGGCCGGTTCAGATCCCAACACCATCTGGTGTTATGGAGAATCAGGGTAGATGTGGGACTGACTAGGCTGGGTCTCACTCCCCTTCTGAGCCATGTGTGAGCTGTATGTGGGTATGGACAAGCCATGGCTGGGCTGAAACATCCAACAAGAACCAGAATGAGGTGAAAGCCAGCCAGGAAAAACCACTGTTCCTGCTAGGACAGGAGGTGAACCGAGTAGGGTTGGCTCAAGAACCCCCTGGCAAGCGCAAAATCTGGCATTGGGAGGGGTTCTGATGGAGGAGCCTGGGCAACTCCTCTGGCAGGACACAGTCCCTGTATGTAAGCGCAAGAAGCATGATAGGAAACAGCCCAGAATAGGCCATGGAAAGTTTCCCACTCGCATACATTCGGCATGGGTCAGGAGCAGACCAGGCTGAATCAGTTCATGTCATCCTCTGGCAAATCCGATCACCAGAACAGAGTGTGGGATGAGCCGGGTTTGGTTGTGACAAAACCAGTACACATTATGGAATGCCAGGGCATGGTTGCCTGTACTGGATATGAATGCAGCACCCATCCAGCACATGTGAGATCCAGGAAGGGAGGGGCAAAGCTGGCGGGGGGATTAAGGGGCTGGTCCCCTCGCCGGTCAGCTACTCCCACTGGAGAGCGTGGGCTGGGATAGAGACAGACCAGACTAAGCAAGGCTACAACACCTGTGCGCTGCATGTGGACTAGATCAGGGCCGCAGCATCAGCTGGCAGAAGCTGGCACTGGGGACTAATTCTGTCGAGTCAAATCACAGGACCACCTAAAGAGTGCATAAACCGGGACAGAGAGACCTGGGAGGGAAAAAGTGGGTTCCCCCTTCTTGGGTCACTATTCCCGTGGGAGGGCATGAAAACTAGGACGGGGGCTGGGATGGCTAGATAGAGAGGCACTCAACAACATCTGTGAGGGCTGGATGGTTGAGTTGGTTAGATGGAACTAAGCTTTAATACCCATTGACAAGTACCAGAGCCAAATGGGATGGGGGACAGACTGGTCTTCTGCTGCACATACTGGCAAACCAGGGTAGGGGGCGGGCCTGGTGGGGGTTATTGTGGGTCACCCCAACTAGGCTGCAGCTCCCACTGGTTGATGTAAGGGCCGAACCAGACTGGACTGCAACACCCATTGGTTCCAGTGCAACTCGGGACCGAAAACAAAACCAACACAGCAATTGCAACCACCAGCTGATCGGGGTGATGGACTGTGCCGGGCCCTGTGCTTGCTAGAACATACAAGAAACTAATCTGAGAATACTTCAAAGTATCTTTGGAGATCTCCCCAATCGAACTGCTGGACTCAGAACTCTAACCAAGAAAAGACGGAAGACAGAACAGGACAATCATTCATCTCAGCTATATGTTGGCAGTGAAATGGGGCAAACGGAGACTTTATGATGGACCATATCAATCAACGGACGACCTCATTGAGCGAAACTGGCAGCAATTCGTAACTGAAGAACTATTAACACCACTTGAGCACATATCTCAGAGCACGCCCCACATCCGGGACTTGGGGTGGGCGGGAAATCGGGTGGGGCTTCTCCCTCAATATCCCCCTTTACCTCAGATACATGAAGGAAACAATATTGACATAATAGCATTACCCACTTCCCTATACCCCTGAACCTTTTTTTTCTTTTTTTCTTCTTTTTCCTTTAACTGTAATTAACTATGTAAAGATTGTCAACAACAATACAATAAAATCGATTTAAAAAAAAAAAAAGAAAAAGAAAATCCTTCTCCCTCTTTCAGTAACTCTGCCTTTCACGTCAAAAAAATCTTTCAAGTCAATAAATCTTTAAGAAGTAAAAAAAAAAAAAAAAAAAAAAAGATGAAGTCATGGGTCCCGGTGCAGCGGCCTAGCAGCTAAAGTCCTCACCTTGCATGCGCCAGGATCCCATATGGTCGCCGGTTCTAATCCCGGAAGCCAATTTTCCCATCCAGCTTCCTGCTTATGGCCTGGGAAAGCAATTGAGGATGGGCCAGAGCTTTGGAACCCTGCACCCACGTGGGAGACCTAGTAGAGACTCCAGGCTCGTGACTCTGGATCGGCGCAGCTCCAGCCATTGCGGCCACTTGGGGAGTGAATCAACAGATGGAAGATCTTCCACTCTGTGTCTCCTGCCCTCTGTATATCTAACATTGCAAACATCTGCTGGCATGGATGTGAAGAGAAAAGCACCCTCCTTCACTGGTGGTGGGAGTGTAGGGCTAGTACAACCACTGTGGAAATCAGTATGATCAGTGCTTGGAGAATTGCAAATAAATCTGCCTTATAACCCAACTATCCTGCTCCTAGGAATATACCCAATAGAAATGAAATCTGCATATGAGAAAATGATCTGTAATTCTATATTTGCAGCAGCGCAATCTACAATAGCAAAGGCATGGAACCAATCCAGATGTGCATCCAAAGAAGAGTGGTTAAAGAGACTGTGGTACATCTACTCCATGGAATCTACTCAACTATTAAGAAGAATGAAATTATATCATTTACAACTAGGTGGTCCCAACTAGAGACCGTTATGCTCAGTGAAATGAGTCAATCACAAAAGAACAAATACCTTATGTTCTCTCTAATATAAGGAAAACATCATGGAAAATGAAACTTCAATAACCCGATTCATACTGTTTTTATTTTTGGCTGCATCCCATGTGTTTTGATGTTTTTTATTTCAGTTCATTTATTCCAAGTACTTTCTGCTCTCTTGTCGAATTCATCACTGGCTCATGGATTACACAGTGGCATCATTTTTCCCAAGAGACTTTTGTGTTTCCTTTTTGTTACCCATGTGTTGGTTACTCAGTGGCACGTTTTTTCATGGTGCTGTAATTTGTTGTTGTTGTTGTTGTTGTTGTTGTTGTGGCTGTTGTTCTAAATCATACCAGTTGTTGACCTTATTTCATGCTTTCTCATTTATGGAAATGTATAGTGATGGAGTACTGTGGACTACCATATCCAGAAGTGGGAGTGCAATGCAACATGCATCCCTGCTTCCAAACGATGGACTCCCAATGAAATTGTTGGAACTTTGTAGACCATGGGATGCTGGACTGTCTGGCATTGTCTGTACCAGCAATGTTGGGGCACACTTAAATAAGAGACTGATGGAATTATGACTCCATATGAAGGATTATACTATTGTCACAACATGGGGAAAATCTGTCGGGGGGTGGGAGTTTGGGGGGAATCCCAGTCTATATGAAACTGCACCACAAAATTCAAAATTTCAAAACAAAAATATTTTAAAAATTAAATAAATAAATCTTTTTTTTATTAATTACATTGCATTATGTGGCACATTTTTATATGCACTGGGATTCTCCCCACTCCTCCCCAAACCCTCCCCCCACGTTGGATTGGTCCTCCTTATTGCATTTCCACAGTTCAAATTTAGTTGAGATTCTTTCATTGGAGGTATTTACCAAGCATACAGTCCAGCATCCTATTGTCCTGGTAAGTTCAATAGTTTCTTGGTGAGACCATCCCTGGTCTGAAGGTAGAGCCAGCAGAGTATCATCCCAATCAATTAAAAGCCCCAACATAATATTTACAACCAATTACAACATTATGGCATTAATTGACATGGTATTGATTAACCAATATGTTAATAGGAAAATGCAGGTTCTCAACCACAACCTGTGACCTCTTCATAGACATTTCAATTTTGGTTTATATTCAACCCTGTTCTATACACCTCAAAATGGCTATAGATAGCCATTCAGCTGTCTCATGTCTATTCTAGTTTTAGTATTTAGTAGTTTATAGCATTGAAGCATGGTTTCTCTGAACCTGGCTGTTTTTTGGGTAGCCTAACTCTATAACAAGACATATGTTAACAGTTTAGGTGAACAGTTATAGGAGGGGTGTGCAGAGAAATCTTCAATACCCCAGTGAGGCGTAACTAATCTTTGTGTCCCACCCAGTGAGTTATAAGTGCATCCCCGCTGACCGTTTCCTGTCTGTTTCTAAGCTTTCCTTGTTATTCTCTATCTATTCTAGTTTGTTTGTTTGTTTGAATAAATCTTTTTTTAAAAGATGGATTGGAGTGAGGCGGCTGCACACAAGGAAGGTCAAGGTTTGCTGGAACCCCGTAGGAGCTAGGAATAAGCAAGGAATCCTATAGCCTTCAGAGTATGTTCCTACAAACAACTTGATATTACACTTTCAGCCTCCAAAACCATAAGAACAAAGCTCTCCTGCGTGAAGGCTTATTTGTGTGTGAATATTTCACAAACCTGGCTCTAGCGCATACTTGGCCAACCTTAAAATGTAGACTTCAGTCTCAGGATCCATAGGACATTCATACCTTTTTGGAAAAGGAATCAAGCTCCAGCATTTACCCAGGAACTCCCAAGGAACACTTCCTCTTCTATTCCATAGGTGAGAACTAGTATCATCAGCCACATGAGCTGCGGTTAAGGCTGAAAAATGCTGATTTTTTTTTCTGCATGGTTGCATTCCTGGCTGAAGATTCTGTCATATAAACAAAGCAAATAGGTGTCAGGATTGGGGACAACTAGCGATTTCTTCCACAATCTTCAACATTGCATTTCCAAAGTCAGTCATTTTGATTAAGATTTTGCTTAATTAAAATTTTTGTTTTCAAACACTTTAGAGCTTTTCTTTTGTGTATGATATATAATTCAAGTAAGTTTCTTAAAATAGAAAAATAACTTGGTAAATACATTTCATCATTACATTAATTTTTTAAAATACTTATTTTTTTAATTGGAAAGACAGATTTATAAGAGAGACAGAGAGAGAAAGATTTTGCATTGACTGGTTCCTTCTCCAATTGGCTGTAATGGCCGGAGCCAAGCCAATTCAAAGCCAGGATCTAGAAGCTTTTTCTAGGTTTCCCATGCAAGTTAAGGGTCCAAAGTCTGTGCGTCATCCTCCACTACCTTCTCAGGCCATCAACAGACAGCTAGGTTAGAAGTGGAGCCGCTAGGACACAAACCTGTATGAGATGCCGGTGCTGCAAGCGGAGGATTAGTCAGTTGAGCCATCACACCAGCCCCACATTAATTTTATTTTTAAAGTACAATAATGTGAATCCAAGTTAAGTTTTTACAACATAATTATCTTTCTTTCATGCAGTATCTAAATGATGATATAAATCAACAAATATATTAAAAAAAAATACTGTCCCCCACCCAAGTACAATCCAAAGTTACCAAAATTTAACTTAAAATCTCAATGCTTGGGCCCAGCACAGTGGCCTAGTGGCTAAACCTTTGCCTTGCATGCATCAGGATCCAATGTGGGATGCTCCATATCCCTTGCAGCTCCCTGCTGGTGGCCTAGGAGAGCAGTAGAGAATGACCCAAAGCCTTGGGATCCTGCACCCATGTGGGGGACCTGGAAGAAGCTCCTGGTTTCTGGCTTCAGAAGGGCTCAGCTCCAGCTGTTGTGGCCATTTGGGGAGTGACTCAGCTGATGGAAGCTCTTTCTCTCTGTCTTTCTTTCTCTCTATAAATCTTTCCAATAAAAATAAAATCAATCTTTTTTTTTAAAGATCTCAATGCTTAGCTCTGAAATTAGTGGAGAAGGAACAGGCTGGAAAATAGAAAAAAAATCAGGTGACTTTCATTTTCCCAAAATGCATATTACTGAAAAAATGCATAGGTTGTTGCAGGATTGGAGGGACAGGAACGAACAGGTGTAATGTGGAGGATTTTTAGGGCACTAAAACCACTGTGTTTTACTATTATGGTAGATACACATCATTATGCTTCTGTCCAAACCCAGAGCATGTGCAGTGCCAACAGTGAGTTCTAATGTAAAACTTGGGCTTGGGTGATAATGGTGTGTACTCATCAATTCTAATGAAGGTACCCAATCCGTTGAGATGTTGGTGCTGTATAGGTAGATGGTATATAGGTGTTTTCTGTGTTTTCTGACTAATACTACCTTGAATCTAAAACACTTCCACAAAAAAAGCCTACTTTTTAAAACTTGCATATGCCAAGTCAGTATTTTTGTAAATTGAATAATGTTTTTCATTCATTTAACGAATATTTATTGATCTCCTATCATGTTCCTGTTACGGCAGAAGATAGAAGCTTTTAAAAATGCCTGGGAATAGAATCTGTTGAAAGAGAAAATTTCCCATGGGCAAGAAGATCAAAGATTGAGTACTATTGTCTAGAAACTAGAAAGACACACTAGTCCTTTATTTAATTTATTTGAAAGACAGAGAGAAAAAGAATATCGTCTATCTTTTATGCTAGCTTACTCCCCTAAATGCCAAGAGCTGAGGCTGAGCCAGGCTGAAGTCAGGAGCACAGAATTTAATTCAGGCCCCCTCACGGGTGGCACTGGGCAGGGTGTGCATTAGCAGCAACTGAAATCAGGAGCAGACTTGGGATTTGAACTTAGACACTGCAGTATAGGATATGATTGTCCCAAGTCGGGTTTTAATTGCTGCACCAAACACCTGCACCAGATACCTGCTCCTATCGAATTTCTGAAAGTCAGATAGTACTGTATGAGTAGGAGAGAAGCTGAGCTATTATAATATAGTTTAATTACAAAGGCTTAAGTAAAATAGAGATGTGAACTTGAGCTAAGAAGACAATCTGAGAGGAGGGTAGCTCTGCCCCAAAGGACCACCAAAGGATCCAGCTTCCTTCTTTCTACTATGCTGCCCCCACTGCTTTAGGGCAATTCCCTTTGTGGCATGTTTTTAGATTGACTCTTCCCCAATAAACCCATGTTCCAGCCTGAAGGAAAACAAAATGTGGAAATGAATATCAAACAACTTCCTTTTAAGGACATAGACTGAAAGTTGCAATAACCAGCTTATCTTTTTCTTTGGAATAATATTTTTAATTTACATTACAGTCAAGGGCTTAATTCGCCAATAAACAGAGAGTTCAACAAGTAAAATGTGAAAGACCTTAATTCGGTAGTAATATGGGCAAGGGCTTTAAACCATAATCAGATGGAAGGATGACCATTTCATCCATATACAGTACATTTTAAAAATAATCACAGGCCACTAAAACTACAGATATAGAACAAAGCATATTTTTTAAAAACAGTATTTATTTTTATTACAAAGTCAGATATACAAAGAGGAGGAGAGACAGAGAGGAAAATCTTCCATCCGATGATTCACTCCCCAAGTGAGCTGCAACGGCTGGAGCTGAGCTAATCTGAAGCCAGGAACCAGGAGCTCTTCCGGGTCTTCCACGCAGATGCAGGGTCCCAAGGCTTTGGGCCGTCCTCCACTGCTTTTCCAGGCCACAAGCAGGGAGCTGGATGGGAAGCAGGGTCGCTGGGATTAGAACCGGCACCCATATGGGATGCTGGCGTGTTCAAGGCGAGGACGCTATCGCGCCGGGTCCAGAACAAAGCATATTTGCAGCAACATTGGTACATACAGGCATTTCTTTGTTTTTATTTTTCATTTTTTTCCTTTTTAGATTTTAGCTCCCACATATAAGGAGCAACATGTGGTATTTGCCTTTCTGTGTCCAGCTCATTTCACTCAACATGATGTTCTCTACTTAACATCCATTTTGATGCAAATTTCATCTTCTAAAATATCTGGACAATTGTCCCTTGCGTGTATGTATACATGCTGGATAAGAAAATGTATATATACATATTCTCCTGTTGTTTGTTTAATGGAAACACCTTGATTGTTTCCATCTTCGGACTATTGTGAATAATGCTGCTGTAAATGTAGTGATTCAAGGATTTCTTTGATACAATGGAATATCCATCTTTTCACATCACACTGGCCACTCAGTTGGAAGGTTGACTGACCAGATACTTCCCCAGGCAAAAATTCCAGGAATTTTATTACCAAAAGGCAAAATAGATGAAAGGTTATTAGGGCCTGTGGGACTTGCAGACTTTCTTCAATGTCTGATGATTGTTGGGCATTCATTCATGTTTAGGAGCAAGACTCTAAGAAAGTGACTTGAATACTTGTGGCATTCTTGGAAGGGAATCAGTCCTTCCTGTTATTTCATTTAACAGCTTTCCAGTTTTGCCATCATACTCATATGAGTGAAACTCCTGAAAATCTCTCTCTCTCTTTTTTAATGAGACCGATCTGAATGCAGTGTTCCCATTCTGCCTTAGAACAGTGTATTCGTTTCCTAGGACTGCCATAATGAAGTGTGACACAAAGGCCAGGCTACCAGCTGTGACCCTCAGACCTCTGTGCTGTTCCAGGGGAGATAAATGGCTCTCCCGTGTCAGCCGCAGTTATTTAGGGCTTCTCCACCACAGCTGAATATAACCTACCTCAGACAAAGATTCCTATCTCCTCTTGGTAAACACAATATGGCCAGTTTTTGTTCTCAAGTGTTCCTCTAGCTGAGAACCACAGAAAGTAGCTGGTTTGGACAGGGAACACGTTGCAACAAAAAAATCTTTTTAAGCAAATATAACTATACAATCTACAAGATATCTATGAAAATGTAAAATACAGAAACAGTATTTTCTCCCCTTTCATGTAGATTCTGAAGCTTACCATTTAGATAGATACATGGTAGATGGAATCTCTAACTCTCTATCTACTTCTTTTTCTTTTAGTTTGCTCTTCTTCTGTATTTTGCTAGTGTTTTGATAGTATATGTAAAACAAACATGCAAAAAATTGACTTTCACTGATAAATCATCATATGAAATAAATATTTCAATTCTTATTTTTAGTATTGTCTCAGTATTTTCATAATCCTATCTACTACATGACTCAAACTCAATTTAAAATGTTTAAATTTTTCCTAAGATGATTTTAATGGTGTTGTTTAGGTACTATGCTTTAAAATGTATCAGTAACTTCGGTAATGGAAAAGCCATGGCTGCCGTGACTGGGCTGAAACATCCAACAGCAAGGACCAGTTTGGGTTGAAGGCCAGTCAGGAAAAGCCACTGTTCCTGTTAGGACAGGAGGTGAACTGAGTAGTGCTGGCTCATGGACCCCCTGGTATGTGCTAAATCTGGCACTTGGAGAGGTTCTGATGGACAACTCCTCTGGCAGGACACAGACCCTGCGAGTAAGCACAAGAAGCTTGGAAGGAAACAGCCCAGAAGAGGTCATGGAAAGTGTCCCACTGGCATACATTTGGCATGGGTCGGGGGCAGACCAGGCTGAATCAGTTCACGTCATCCACAGGCAAATCCGAACACTGGAGCAGAGTGTGGGTCGAGCCAGGTTCGGTCGCGACAAAAGCAGTACACAACACAGAATGCCAAGGTGAGTTTGCCTGTGCCAGATGTGACCACAGCACCCAACCAGTACAGGTGAGAATCAGGAAGGAGGGCAGAGCCAGCAAGGGGAATAAGGGGTGGTTCCCTTGCTGGACAGCTACTCCCACTGGGGAGCGTGAGCTGGGATGGGGACAGACCAGACTAGGCAGGGCTACAGCATCTGTGCACCTCATGTGGACTAGATCAGGGAAAAGTCAGGCTGGGCTGATTATTCTTACTGGTGCAATCTACAATTGGAGTGGGTGAGGGTTGTTTGGGCTGAGTCACAGCATCAGCTGGCAGAGGCTAGCACTGGGGGCTAGTTCTGTCAAGTTAAACCACAGAACCACCTGGAGAGTGCATAATCCGGAGTGGGAGTGGCCTGGGAGGGAGATAGCGGGCTCCTCCCTCTTGGGTTACCAACCCCAAAGGGAGGGCACGAAAACTAGGGCAGGGGCTGGGGTAGCTAGAGAGAGAGACACCCAACAACATCTGTGAAGGCTGGATAGTTGAGCTGGTTAGATGGAACAAGGTTTTAACACCCATTGACATGTATGAGAGCAGAAGGGGATGTGGGACAGACTGGACTAGTCTACTATACATACTGGCAAACCAGGGTAGGGGGCGGGCCTGGTGGGGGTGATTGTGGGTCGCTCCAAGTAGCTGCAGCTCCCACTGGTTTATGCGAGGGCTTTGTATGTGCTGGGCAGAACCAGGCTGGACTGCAACACTCATTGGTTCCAGTGGAAGACAGGGATGGAAACAGAACCAACCCAGCAATTGCAGCCAACAACTGATCAGGGCAATGGACTGTACCGGGCCCTGTGCTTGCTAGAACATACAAGAATCTGGTCTGAGAACACCTCAGACAAAGTTTCTTTGGGGATCCCCCCAATCAAGCTTCCGGACTCAGAACCCTAACCATCAAAAGACAGAAGACAGAACAAGTCAATCAACCACCTCAGCTAAATGTTGGCAGTGAAAAACTGGGCAAACAGAGACTCTGTTGGACTATGTCAATCAGTGGATTCTTCAACGACCTCATCGTGCTTGGAGTGGTGAGAGCGGCAGCAATTCAGAACTGGTGAACTATCAAAACCACTTGAGCAGGACCCTCGGAGCATGCCCCACAGATATATTAAGGAAACAATACGGAGCTAATTGTCTTGCCCATCTTCCTGTAGCGCTTGAACCTTTTTACCCTAATTATGTCAAGATTGTCAAAAATAAATTTAAATGTATCAGTAAGTTACAGATGGACAGTATTATTTATTTAGTCACACATTAAACAAACATCTAAGTGCCTACTCTAATATGCTACACTCACTGAAAGCTACATAGAAAAGTCTTATGTAGCATCAATAAATTCATATTAGTAATAACTAGTATATCAAAATATTATAAAGTATTAGAATTGTATATTTATTATTATTATGAGGTATGATCAATAAAAATACTTCAGACTGGCCCTGCACTTAGGGTTAATCAATGTATTGCGAATCAATGGATTCTTCAATCCAACACCAGAAAGTAGACAAAACAAATTGCTGGATTATGTAAAATCCTCAAGAAAATCTCATGCAGGAAACCAAAGTCCCCTGACAATGCCTGGTAGACTTTTTTCTTCTCATGAGAAGCAGAGGGATTAACAGACCATGACTATTGTCTACTGCAATTCAGCAAGATACATTACATTTTTGGCACCCCTTCCGAACAAAAGAAAAAGCCAATTATCTGCACTAAAATAGAAAAACATATAAGACCTATACATTCTCAGAATCTCCCTTGCATATTCTGTTGCCTGTTCTTTTAAGACAGATTATATAGATGACAGATACAGATATATCTTTATAAACAGAAAATTCATCTCTTGAGGATCCCAGATAAAGTGAAACAGCATTCTCCTTGGTTGCTGAAAGATGCCAATAATTTCTGCCCTGATAAAGGTCAAAGACAGAGGAGCACCACATCATATCCCACCACCTGACTGTCTCCCAGGGGCTTGGCAGTGGATAAGAGGAAGACAACTCCCTCCACTCTGTTAGCAAGCAAACTCTGCCAAATAGGTCCAGAACTTTTGTGTGACCAAGAACCTCACCTTTGGTGAAGGGTTGAAAGCTTTGGAGAGAAAAAAAATCAAAGTGTGATTTAATAGAGAGGGAGATCGAAATCTTAATCTAAGAGGAGCCCAAAAACATCATCATGGAAAATACCCACTTGTGCTTTAAAATTGTATATTTAGCAAGGTCTAGAAAAGGGGCAGTGGGTGCTATATTTGGCCTCAGAAATTTCAAGAAAAAGCCCCTGAAATAGCCCAAGAAGCAAGGCCAACAAGATGAACATGGAAGAAAAAGCTTTCAAGCAGAAATAAAAAGAGGAGTAGAAGAAATATGAGGATCCAGCTCCCTGCTTGTGGCCTGGGAAAGCAAAGTTTTGGATTCCTGCACCCATGTGGGAGACTGGAAGAAACTCCCAGCTCCTAGCTTCAGATCGCTTAGTTCTGGCTTTGATAGTCACTTGGGGAGTGAACCCACAGATGGAAGATCTTTCTCTCTGTCTCTTCTTCTCTCTGCAAATTTGCCTTTCCAATAAAAATAAATACATCTTTAAAAAAAAAAAAGAAGAAACATCGGGACCAGAATCAAAAGCTATGAATAATGATCCCCATGGTTACAGAATTTTAAAAGATGGTTTAAAAAAAAAACATATTAAGCACTTACTTGTGCCTGAAGTGATTCCGTTTCCGATTCCATTTCTATTTAAACATCTGGATTTTCTGCCATCACATCTTTTGCCTCCTATAGCCAGAATTAAATTCTGTCTTGGAGCCCGTTGTACACTTAAAGATAAATCTTGGTAGAGCAAGAACAGAAAAGGACAAGGACAACCCATACAGTGAATTGTGGTCTCTGTTGTTTTCCTTCAGCAATTTCTTACTTTGGCGTGAATGTAAAGCCCAGCCCTGTGGGGAGCAGCTGATCCCACACGGATGAGGGGCTTCAAGATGGCGGCTGGCCGAGTGCCAGGAGGCGGGACTTGTCCCCGCCAGGAGGCAGGCAGGAAGTCACAAGGATAGGCTAATTCTCCCTGGCTGCGATTGCTGGCCTATCAGATAGCGCCCCGTGGACCACGTGCAGAAGTGATTGGTGGAAGAACTATATTTAAGCATCTCGCTTTCGGCAATAAAGTCTTTTTGGTTCGTGACATTCTGGTGGCTCTTACGTGGGGAATGGGGGGAATACAGAGACGGGAAGAATTGGGAAGAAGGGTGGTGGAAAACGGGAGGAAGGGTGGAAAAGAAGCAGGTAGGAAAGCTTAGACAGACGGGGACAGGAGCAGCGGAGAAAAGGTTTTAAATATAGCCGCTTTTGCCAGTTTTTCCCGGACCTCCAAGAATATTCCTCGTCATTTAGTGTCGCTGCAGGGCGGCGACACAGCCCAGTGTCCAGAGGATTGGCTCTTCAGTCTTTGTTTTCCTCCAAATTTGGTGACACCTGGAATAAGCCAAATCATGAAAAGAGGGGGAAAGATGAGTATATAATCTTTTTTTTGTTTCTTCATAAGATACATGAGCAGTCCCTCATGTGGGGATAATGTTAAAACTCAATGTGAGTATAATGTAAGACCTTGGATCCCAGCACAAAACTGGGTTCGAATCTTAGCTCTAAATGTATTGTCTGGCCTGTGCATTGAGACCTCAATTTCTCACAATACAGGAAGAGACCTAGTACTTTATCTCACAGGAGTCTTCCAAGGAATACCTAAATTAACATCTGTACTTACAAAATGAGTTGGAGTGCAAACTATTTATTATAAATGTCTTAGCATTAAGGAGCAGGATATATTCTGCGCAGCTTGTTCTCTGTTTCTTATTATAGTTTTGTATGGTTTTTTTTTTAAATAAAGATGAATGACTGAATAAACTTACTGTCCATAGTATTTACCCAGAAAATGTTAGTTATGATTATTAACACTTATGTAACAATGGAGGAAATTGAAATTTGGGGAAATCAAGTAACTTTCTGTGTTGTGTAATTAGTGCGTGCAGTTGGAGTTAAACGAACCTATGGCCTTCATTTACCTTAATTATTACACCATTAGTTTTACCAGAAAGCTAACAAGCTTCTGCAGATGTATGTGGAATGATATCTCTTGTTCCTGAGGATAGATACTGGCTACGTTATGTAGCAGGTGCATATATACGTTATTTTAAGGGATCACTTCAGGCTAATCTACCCTGCACACACTATCCTCAATTTTGTTCACGGTACCTATTTCCCAAACAGGAAGCCTAATTATTACCCTTTATTCTGCACATGCAATCAGTGGGAGTTCTCTACCCAAAAGAGGTGAGCAGGGAAGGTAACAGTTCTCAAGCAAGCAGCCTGGGATTCCAGAATTAACCTCATCCTGCTGAAACCAAGAGCCCTAAGGCCAAGATGTGGCTTTTGTGGAGGAAATGAATGAATCACCAGTTGACTTCTTAAATCGGCCTTTAGCTATTTGGAGCAGCACCACTTTAAATAATTAAACATATTTGAAGAAAAAAATAAATAGTGATTTATTTCCTTAATGATAAGGCCAAAGAGCATCAACATTTTAACTGAAAAGAAGGACAAGAAAAAAAATCTCAGATGATTTTATGGATGAGGACTTAGCTTACATTAAGACCCAGATAGCAGGAAACCAGGTACAAACTTGGATTTGACTTGGTAGCTCAGACATCTGTGTACCACCTTGGAGTACCTGAGTGCTACATTTTGCTCCATTCCTGACTCCAGCTTCCTGCTAACACAGACAGTGGGAGGCAGTTGTGATGGCTTCAGTAACTGGTTCCCTGTCTCACCCATGTGGGAGATTTAAAGCATTGAGTTCCTAGAGCCTGGTCTCAGCCCCAGCTGGGGACATTTAGGGCATGAACTACAGGATGGAAGCTCTGTGTGTGTCTCTTAAAAAAAAAAAAGGCCCTAACTGCTGAAGTCCTAAAGTCCTCGCTTTGCACATGCCAAGATCCCATATGGGCTCTGGTTCTAATCCTGGAGGCCCCAATTCAAATCCAGCTACCTCCTGCTTACGATCTGGTAAAGCAGTCGAGGACAGCCCAAAGCCTTGGGACCCTACACCTGGTTGGGAGACCTGAAAGAAGCTCCTGGCTACTTGCTTCGGATTGGCTCAGCTCCAGCCATTGTAGTCACTTGGGGAGTAAACCAGCGGATGGAAAATCTTTCTCTCTGTCTTTCTTTCTCTCTGTAAATCTGACTTTTCTATAAAAATAAACTTTAAAAAAAGAATAAATAATTTTTTAAAAAATAAAAAGAATCTGCTTGGGAATTCCTCATCTCATACTGGAGTGCCTGAGTTTGAGACCCAGCTGTTTGTTTAAGTTTCTTGCTGATGTGCAACTTGGTAGGTGGCAAGTGATCACTCACATGCTTGGGTTCCTGCCACCCACCTGAAAAATACAGATTGGATTCCAGGCTTCTAGCTTCAGCCTGACCGAGCCCCAGCTATTCCAAGTTTGCACGGGTCAGTACAACCTAGTGGATGGAAGATTGTTCTCTCTCAAATAAACAAATACACATTTATTTTCTTGTGGAAACTTTCTGAAACTTCACGGTGTTTCCATAAATAACTTTTACATTTAAGTGTATCTATCTTTTTCCTCTTAAAATTTTACTTCTGGTTTTCTCCTCTGCTGATATTTGCAGAATCTCATCCTGTTTCTCCTAGTACAATTTAGAGCCCATTCACTTTTCAAATATTCTCACCTCCATAAAAATGGGAATACAATATCCTTAAATATTTCCTGGAATATTCCCACATTTATTGGGAAGCATTGTATCTTTTCTTAGCCACAGGTTTTAATTAACCAAAATCTGATTATCAACAAATGCTTTACAATTGGACATTTGATTAGAATAGGAAGGTCTTATTATAGGGCATCAAGTGGAGCCCAAAAGCAGAGAGATTCTGAAGAATTGCGTGGAGAGATGCAACAGTTCAAATAAGAGTTAGCTCCAGCATCTAGGGATGAGGTTAACTTCCAAAATCAAAACTAATAAAAACAAAATAGGATTGCATTTGTAGAAATAACTCATGTTAAGTGGCTTATAACAAAGTGCAAAATGAAACCATTGTATATTATCCTAATGAATAGAGTTAATAGAGCTAGGTTTCTCCAGAAATCATAACCTGCTCAATGGTTTTGTCAATACCTTGGAGTATTGTTTTCCATCACACAGAAAGGAGAAGCAAGAGAGCAAGCTGATACTCTGTCATCCAACCTCCTAAGATGAAAGGACACTCTCACCTTAGAAGAGCAATGTCAATTACTGAGAATATACCTAGAAGGGAGCAAGGACAAGCTATACTTAATTCTGTAAAAATAGCCAGTAATTACATCTAACTATTTTTGATGTAGTTAATTTCACGAAGTGAAACAGCAGGCAGAGAGAACCAAAATAGAGGATGGGATAGGACTGCCATGGATGAGGGAAATAAGGTACATTTAGTGCCACTTGGGAAAATACATTGTTAAATGGAAGTTTCAGGAGAGATGCAGCTTTGGAGTGGGTGAATAGAAAGAAAAGCTGGGAGAAAGGCAGGGCTGACCAGCTGATAAGAGAAAGTTGGGATGAGGCATAATCACAAGGGAGTGTATTTGCAGATAAATGCTGAATCCAAATGCTTGAATGAAGAGGAAAATTGGGAGATGTCCCCTGTAGAGGTTGCCATGGTAAGCATTTTTTTCCAAATGAAGTTGATACTATGTAATGTCAAATGACTGAGGGGTAAGCATTTATAACCAGTCACCTGCAGCAGAAGATAGGAATATTGTGATTAGTTGGATGGATTGTATAAGCTACCAAGATTTAATGTACAGATGCTGCTAAAACCTTGTTACTTAATATAAGAAACAAATTCAGTAGTTCCCAGGTGGTAATTTTTGGTAATACTTTCATCGTACCACCCACGCTCTTGTCTGTTTAATATCATTCTTTCGATTTTTAAAAAAAGTCTTCACACTTCAGCTTCCTCCTAAGCAGTGGTATCCATGACACCATGAATTAGATAAGCTGTTAGTTAGATCTTTTTCTAACACACATTAACATAAATGCATAACTTTCAAAATAAAAAAAGCTTCATTTGTGTAACAGCTGAAACCAATCTGCGTACAACTGAGGAGGCACAGTTCCATTCTCAGACACTCAGACAGATACTGCTTGTCCACTGTAGTGTTTTGTTTTGAAGTGTGAGCAGGGAAGTTCTAAGGGTGCTTGGGACCCATTTTTTCTTTAGGCTCCTTCGTTCCTTTTCAGAGAAAATGAGGTATCATGAACTTTCTCCACTTTCAGTGGTTCAAGAGCTTATTCTAAGTCATTTAAACTCCTGAATTACCGGAAGTGTACGTCATTGGGGTAGCCATTGGACAAGAGGGTTTTTGACGGAAATAGAAGGCCAGTGCCTCTTCTGGATAGAACTATAGGTCTCTTGGTAGATGATGCTGGGTGTTCCAAAAATGCTTTTATCCAGACCACAAAAGAGAAAAGCAGTGTGTGGATAAAGTAACAGTGGACCTGTTGAAAGAATCTTTTTGTGGAAAACCAACTAATGTCTATGCAATTCCTATGAGAAGAGAGGGCAGGTGAAAGTCCTTATGAGTTAGAGCCATCACACACACACACTTACAACTGAGTTTCTGTCTTATCACAGCACCAACAGTTTCTTTCCCCAGATGGAACTTCTGCATTAATAGAAAAAGTTAAAATAAATAGACTGTATTTGTATCTAAGCAGATACGCATTCTGCCCACTCCAAAGTCTGGAATTGGCTTCCTAACTCACAAAGCAGCCTCTGGTAAGTTAAGTTACAATGAATGCATTCTCCCCCCAACACCCGCCTAAATCTGAACAATTCTGAAAAAAAAAAGAAAGAAAGAAGAAGGGGAAGAAAAAGAAGAAGAAGAAAGAAAGAAAGAAAGAAAGAAAGAAAGAAAGAAAGAAAAGAAGGAAAGAATTTCTCAACTTCAAAGCTCAAAATCCATAGGTAATTTTCTAAGAAAATTACTTCCAGGTGGAGCCTAGCTTAGTTCGAAGGTTGTCCTTTCTTTCAAGCATTAGTAGGTGCAACAGGTACTAAAGTTAGTCTCAAGCCCTGTTTTGCAAAGGCTGGCCTTGTTTATTGGGTAGAGTATGAAGGAGTCTACTCCTGGAAAACAAACAACAACAGCAACAACAAAAAACAGTGTACTGGTGGGGTCTCCATCTGGATATTCAGTGAAAAACTCTCATTGGTAGAGCTGTTTAAGTAATTAAACAAGCTTATGTGGTAGTAGGGTATTTTTAACCATGATAAACGTTGGTTTGTGTTGCAGGCTTTCATTGGATAAGAAGCTTGGCATCCTGTCATTGAGCCATCTGCCAGTCTTCCAGGGGCTATGCTGACCTTGTTAAATTGCCTTTTCGTCACTTAGCTCATCAGTTAACAGTCTCTGTTAATTAGATGCTAAGAGGCCAATGTGACGTATAAGTCGCAGAATTGAGGACCAATTTCTAATTATATATGACTGAAACAAACGGTCTTTAGCATTAGGTGAACTCTCTCTGAAGGAGGCTAATACACTACTCTTTTTCCCTTTATTTTTAGTCAGTCACAATAGTATGCTAAAATGCTTAGAAGCAAATGCAACAATAAATTCTCAAGACCTTGGATTTGGCAGTGGATTCTCAGGTATGGCACCAAAAGTAGTAGGGATGGGGGAAAGGAAAAAATACATTGGATATCATAATTTAAAATTTTGTTCATCAAAAGATATTATCAAGGAATTGAAAAGACAATCCATGTATCAGGAAACAACATTCACAAATTATAGGAAAGGAGAAAAATTAGAAGAAAACTATGGGCAAAAACTACAGGAAAGAGTACTTACAAATTATAGAAAGGGACTGAATCCAAAATATAAAGCAACAATAATAACAACAAAAGGACAAGCAATTCAATTTAAAAATGGGCAAAGAATTTTCAGAGATTTTCAAAATGCTATTTTAAAAATATATAGTACTATACCATAGAACACCAGAATTCATACCTCTAATCTAACAAAATTGGTGTCCATTGACCAATGTCTGGTCTTCCTTGTCCTCCCACCTCTAGTCCCTGGTAAAAACCATTCTACTCTCTTCTTCTGAATTCCACATTCAAACAAGATTCCACATTCAAACAAGATCATATGATCTTTTTATCTTCATGCCTGGCTTATTTGACCTAACATAATTTCCTCTACACTTATATGTGGGGCACATGACAGAAAACCTTGATATTAACAGGTAAATAGTGTGTGTGTATATATACACACACACACTATTTATCTGTTAATGGACTAGACACTTAATTATTTGTACATTTTGACCACTGTGAATAATGCTGAAATGAACGTGGAAGAGCACACATCTCCACACTGATAACAATTCCTTTGGATATATGCCCCATAGGGAAATCACTGGATCATATGGTAATGTTATTTAGTCTTTTGAAGAACCTTGGTATGATGTACACACTAATTAGTCTGATTTTACTACTGCACTATATATATATACATATATATATATATATATATACACATACATCACATTGTAGCCCACAAACATATTCAACAAAATTATTTGTCAGTCAAAACTAACACCAAAAGAAGATATGCAAATGGTCAACAAGTACAGGAACAGATGCTCACTCACCGTTGTTAATCGTTAGGGAAATGCAAGTTAAAACCACAGAGATGGTACTTTGTATTCATTGTGATGGCTGTAATAAAAAATGGGGGAAAATGGCCCATGTTGGTAAGGCTGAGTCAATAGGAAGCTTACACACTGCTGAGACAAGTACACAATGGTATGGGTGCTCTGAAAATCAATGTGGTGGTTCCTCAAAAAGCAGAACATAAAATAGCCATCCCAGAAATTTCTATCCTGGGTAAAACAGCCAAAAGAATTTAAAAGAAGTCTTCACATAAATGTTGTACGTGAATACCAGACACTGTTATTCACAACAGTACAGTGAAGTGTAGTATAGCAAGATAGTGCAATTATTACTCATCTGTAAAAAAGAAATGAAGTACTGAGATATACTATGATACAGAGGAACCTCAAAAGCATTATGCTGAATCAAAGAAGCCAGACACAAAAGATCCCATATCATATGATTCTTTTTATATGAGATCTACAATAGGTAAGTCCAAAGAGTTAGAGAGAAGACAAGGGGCTGCTCCAGGTTCCAGGGAAAAGTGAATGGTTAGCGATTGCTTAATAGGTATAGGGTTTTCCTTTCAAAGTGATGAAGATGTCTTGGAACTTAATAAAGTAATAGTTCTAAAACATTCTGAGCACACTAACTGTCACTGAGCTGCATACTTTAAGTTGTTAATTTAATTTTATGTAAATTAAATTTCAATTCAAAGCAGAAAGCCATTATTATTGTTATTGAATGATCTGGCATGCAAATTTGAAACCAGCATCAACAGAGAATCTGTTGAATAACTGATTCAGAACATGTGATATTAACTTGAACGTGACTGGCTTTCTGAAAGTGACTATGAGATGAGGGGGAACTTGATAGTTTCAGATAATGAAGCCGATAGATACACAACATGGCATTGCAGCTGACAGCTTGGAAACTATAGAAGACAGCTACAGTTCTACTAATTAGAGCCGGGAAGTCTACAGGAGATGTGCTGTGGAAGGGTGGTGTATCATTCTACTTGCAAACAGAGGAACACGACAAGACAGCAAGCTCCATTTCCAGGAGAAACAGAAATGGCGTGTGCCTTCTGTTACGGAAGCCAGTTTTCATTAACTTCTTCAGAAAAGGCCATGCTGTGTTCAGTGAATACAAGCCCTCTGAACCTCTGATTAAAAGGGATTCAATTTAAATTTGTTCCTTCATGCTTTGTAATTGGCCTTATTTCCAAATGGGTTAAAATCTATTACTGCTCCGAAGAGGATTCCTGAACTGTGTTGTACGCACATCTTGACAGACCACTGTTTGCTTATATAACACCAATCACTTCTCTTTTCACACTGTGCAAAGGTCAAACTGACTTGCTGATTTGAAAAAAGGTTTTAATGATTGCTACAGATGAAATAACCTCACCTGAAATAGATGAGAAATGAGAATATCCTTAGGATCTGGGAGCGCTTTCTCAGACTGGAACTCAAATCAATTATCTGTTAGGATATTTTCTTGTAAGGACTCAGAAAATCAAACTATTAGTGGCTTAAACTCACAGGGACCAGTCTGTCTCATATAATGAGAACAAAAAATCAGGAAGCTGAGTCTCCTGTTAAATGATGCCACCAAAGACCCCTTCCCAGCTTTCCATCCACCATCCTTAGCCTCATGTGTTGAGTTTCATGGTCATAATATACACCACCACCAGACAGATACTGCATTGACATCAGAGGTAAAAAAAAAAAAAAAAAAAAAAAGAAGCAGACAGAGAACAGAAGAGACATCAATCTTGTCTGTCTCTGCATTAAGAAAGAAAAGCTTTTCAGAAACATCAGTAGACTTCTGCTTAGGTTATACTGACAGCAACAGACCACATGTCCAGCACTAGTTACTGGGGTAGTAGAAAGAAAATCCTTGGGATTTCCTGCCCCTCTGGCGGCAGACGGGATAGATTTTATGTTAGCAATTTTCAGTGGTAAAGCTTTCCTTACATAAAAGCTAAAGAGATTCTTACATGTGCAATATTAACTTTATGTTTGATAAACAAAAATATTAACAATGGATAATTGCTATATCAATTCTCTCAACCTAGGAAAGAGCTACTTGTTTAAATTTTACTTTATTTCAGGAAAAAAAGTCAAAACTGATATTCTTTCCTTAATGATTTCCAAATCAGGTCTTTTCTTTTCAGGTCTTAGAAGATTTTGATGCATAACAACTCACTTAGTCTTACTACAATTAAGAAGAATATTTTTGGGGCCCAGTGCAGTAGCCTAGTGGCTGGAATCATTGCCTTATACATGTCAGGATCCCATGTGGGCACCGGTTCTAATCTCACTGGCCCTGCTTCCCATCCAGCTCCCTGCTAATGGCCTGGGAAAGCAGTAGAGGATGGCCCAAAGCCTTGGGATCCTGTACCCACGTGGGAGACCTGGAGGAGGTTCCTGGCTCCTGGCTTTGGATCAGCTCAGCTCCAGCAGTTGTGGTCACTTGGGGAGTGAATCATCGGACAGAAGATCTTCCTCTCTGTCTCTCCTCCTCTCTGTATATCTGACTTTCCAATAAAAATAATAAATCTTAAAAAAAAAGAAATTTCCTTAAAAAAAAAAAAGAGGACGATTTGGGGGGTGGAGTGCACAGGGAAACAGGAAATGCGCTTCAGGATTATTCAATCAGACCTAGAAATGGGTCTGGTCTGGAGCTCAGAATACTCAGGAAGTTATTTTTCCTCTACTAGTTTCCATTTTTTTTTCTTCAGAAAAAAATCCTAATCTTAGCAGATCAATATAGTTATTTGGTCATTTGACATATACACTCTAAAAAAATTACGGAATGTTCTACATCTTTATGTAGGGCCATGCTAATCTTCTCTGTATCATTTCAATTTTATTACATGTGCTGGCAAAGTGAACACCTTCCTCTATACATGCTCTCTGCATGTCCAACTAAACACAAATTTTCACACACATGAACACATACACGTGAAAATGGTATAAATATAAAAAATCACCACTAGTACACAGGAAGGAAGCAATTTTCTGAACCTTGACCTAGACAAAGGAAGGTCATGACTGAATTCTTAGTGCCAGGAAAAGAGGAAAACTATTATTTCCCTGGAGAATACATATCTCTTTTAAGTTATCACACTTGAAAAATGGATTTATGCAGCAATGTTTTAGGGGACAGTGATCAGATTCACAGCAAAACAAAATTTATTCAATTTACAAACAAAAGAAAATCCAAGTTCCGCGTTGTTATCTACGGAACCTATCTTACTGAATCAGAAAAATAAGCTTAACCTTGACAAATTCTTCCCTGCAGCAAATGCTTGCATCAACTGGCAGATTTTCCTGACTTGAGTTTGTAATGACTTTCTGAACTTTGAAGAAGAGATTACACTACTACATAAGGATCTGAATATTACCATCCACACATCTTTCTGCTGATTACTGTAAGTTATTATTAAATGGGTTTTCCATGCATCCTAAGTATTTGCTGTGCTGGTGGACCCTTTGTGATGCTACATATTGCTTCTGAAAAATTATTCAAAAATAAAATATGAGCTTCAAAGAAAATGCAGTCAACTACGTGGCTGAAAAGATTTCAAGCAAGATTTCTATAGCATCTTAGGGGGAAGAACTTGAAAAATAAAATTTTCAAGGCAGAAACATCATCCTTTAAGATTTGCATATAAATATTAAAATATGCTTTACCAAAAGAACAAAAGCATCCATAAAATAGGTTTAACATTTGAGCTTTAATAGCTAAAACTGAAATTGTGACAGAGAGTTTGTACAACTCAGCTAAAGGCAAAATACATTTCCTTCTAGATAGAAGTGGACTTCTAATCTGCTAGCCAAAGGGCATACTTTAAGGAATCTCTATGGCAACCATCTCTTTCATTTATTGCAGCATCTGAAGAAAGAACACGCTGTGTACAGCTGGATAATGCAGTTGGCCTAGACTTTAATAAATTTGCTTTTACTTGCTATTTACAGATTTCTATCATATCTATGATCTTAGTCATTAAGGCTGAGAGACACACAGGGCCTTCATGAAGTTCTACAGATAGCTGGTTATATTAATCATTGTCGGCAAACTCCTATAGTACAATGTTTTGTGTTTGGAAAGTACATCCTAATCATCTCCATTTATCTTCTCAATATCCGTAAGAATTGAGTAACCTCTGAACAGGGAATGTGTTGGATTATATGGAAGGTAGAGTTTGTTACCCTTTCATAGATTTTGTAACACTGATAGGAAGTTGAAAAGATAAGATTATCTGCAACTGTTGTAATGAAGAGAACAGAGAAGCAGAAATTAGAGCCTAATATTGGAAGAAACCTAGAGGGTTTGGTCCACCAACTTATAAGTTCAGACAGTAATAACAGCTTACAACTGATGAGTACAGTGTGACAGCCACTGAGATGAATATTTTGCATACTTTATTGTTACCAATTGTGTAGCAGCTCTCTGTAACAGGTGTTGTTGCCCCATTTGAATTTAAGGATGAGAGTTCACAAAAATCTTCTTAATAAACACTATTTTCTTACTTTGCCATGAAGGTACCAAATGTGCACAGAAAATGGCATTAGAAGTTTAATTTGGTACCAAAGTTTTGAAATTCTTTCATAGGTTTTTCTTTTTTTTTTTTTTTAAAGATTTATTCATTTTATTACAAAGTCAGATATACAGAAAGGAGGAGAGACAGAAAGGAAGACCCTCCGTCCGATGACTCACTCCCCAAGTGAGCTGCAACGGCCGGTGCTGCGCCAATCCGAAGCCGGGAACCTGGAGCCTCCTCCTGGTCTCCCACACGGGTGCAGGGTCCCAAAGCATTGGGCCATCCTTGACTGCTTTCCCAGGCCATTAGCAGGGAGCTGGATGGGAAGTGGAGCTGCTGGGATTAGAACCAGCGCCCATATGGGATCCCGGTGCGTTCAAGGTGAGGACTTCAGCCGCTAGGCCATGCCGCCGGGCCCTCATAGGTTTTTCATAACACATATTGCCCATTAAGTTTTTGAAGACCTCCTTGTATTCTCCACTATGGTGATGTTTAATGAATGATGACCATTCAGTCATCCTTGCATTCATGCTATAAATGTTTAAAGTCCTATTTAATGTTAGATACTGTGCTGGTCACTGAACAAATCAAACCAAACAAGACCAATGCAAACCTTATGCTCACAGAATTACCCTACTACTTTATGTGACACAGCATGGTTGGAAGAACAAATGCCTCTTGAACTCATGTGGATAATTACTCCCCAACATCCCTAGTTACAGGCACCTTGAGGGTGGGAACAACTTATTTATGGCATCTAGAACGGGAGCACAAAGGGAGATCCTTAGGTCATTGGGGGTATGTTCTCAGAATATAGTTCTTGCAAGAGCATTGGTTGCATAAACCAAAGCCATGTGTTCATTCCTCCAAATTTTCTCTCCCATTGTCATGCCATGCTCCAGCCTCACCCAATTTCCAAACCGTTGAGCCCAACCAGTCTTGAACAGTGGACCTCCAAAGCCAGGTGCTCAAATATGCTTTTTTCTTTTTGAATAACTTGTTTAAAACATCCATTTACAGTAATGAAAAGTGGACTAATATAAAGTCCAAGTTCAAGAAATGGTAATAGTAATTATTTGCATGACATGTACTATGGAAGTTACTGGCACTTATGTACTAATTTATTCTTCCAACAACCCCATTAGCGATGTATAACTGTTTGACAAGTGAAGAAACACAGTTAAGGGTAGAGGCTGAGTAATTTACCAGAGATCACTCTGTAATCGACAAAGCTGATTTGAATTCAAGCAGCCTAAATTAAGGACTACACTCTTAACTATATTGTTCTGCCTCTTTGAAATGGCTGTTGAAATAGGTTGATTTGAGACATCTCTGTCTCCCAGGTATGCAGGAGGTTAAGTATGGGACACATTTTTTCTCTAAAAGGTAATTTGAAATTGAAGAGTGGCACAATAGCTACTCCTCAGAGTATAAGAAAAAGGGGAGTCAAGCCAGGAAATCAGGAATACCGCTAAGGGCAAAGCAGACATGAGCATGTGTTCTCGGGGTCTGCAGCTAGCCGACAAGTGCTGTGTGACGCTGTGACAAGGGACCTACCTGTCCAGTGGACTCAGCAGTTCTAAGGAAATGTTTAGCAGCTGAAGGATGTGACACGAGAACTGAGGGCAGATGAGAGTAACTTACGGAAAGTCTCGAGGCAGAAGAAATTACAACATGATCCAAGAACTGCGAGGAAAGTCCACCACGGGCCAAGCCAGAGAGGAGTGTGGTATGAGATGGTGTATGATGGTGATGGAGAGCGCAGTCTTCTGACCATCATAAAGAATTCTGGACTTTAATGGCAATGACATTGATTGGATGGTCTTTGGGCACAAGAGAGTTGTGGTGATGGTACCTTTTAAAAAGATCACATCGGGCCCGGTGGCGTGGCCTAGCGGCCTAAATCCTCGCCTTGAACAAACCGGGATCCCATATGGGCGCCAGTTCTAATCCCGGAAGCTCCACTTCCCATCCAGCACCCTGCTTGTGGCCTGGGAAAGCAGTCGAGGACGTCCCAATGCTTTGGGACCCTGCACCTGCGTGGGAGACCCGGAAGAGGCTCCTGGTCCCGGCTTCGGATCGGCGCGCACTGGCTGTTGCAGCTCACTTGGGGAGTGAAACATCGGATGGAAGATCTTCCTCTCTGTCTCTCCTCCTCTCTGTATATCTGACTTTGTAATAAAATAAATAAATCTAAAAAAAAAAAAGATCACATCGTCTAAAGCATGGAGGACAAGTTAAAAGGGGGCAAAACTCATAAAAAGATCCTTTAGGAGGCAACTGCTATAGGTTCAATGAGGAATATTGCAGGGCTACACTGGAATGCTGGCAATGATGACAGAGGAAGGAGGAGTCAAAGATAATTAGGAGATATTTAGGACTTGATGACCAACAGAAGGACAGGGAGAAGCCAAGGCTATCCACAGGCCGACTGTCTAGTGTCTAATTAGCAAATCAGAGGAGTGAAACTGTCATGTGGTAGGGTGGCAATGGAGGAGGTTGGCATTGGTACTGGAGAAGGCAGGGGTTGACAGGTCTGGATGACAATGAAAGGAGGAGTGGGCGCTTGTGGGTGAGGCCCATGAAGCTCTTCTGGCACTTTGAAAGAAGCTTCTTAAATACTTTACTAAAATTCCCATTAGACAAAATCTGAGGAAATATTTCAAAATAGAGAAGTTATTAGTACATTAGTATATGAACAAAATGTTAGTATTTCATTTATCCACTCAAACCAATTTTGAACTGAAGTTTGTTAATTTTTTAAAAGGATTTTATTTTTTTTTTTGGAAGGTAGATCAGACTTACAGAGAAGGACAGAAAGATCTTCCATCCAATGGTTCACTCCCAAAATGTCCACGATGGCCAGAGCTGAGCTGAGCTGAGCTGATTCGAAGCCAGGAGCCAGCAGCTTCCCGGGCGTCTCCCTTGTGGGTGCAGGGTTCCAAGACCCTGGGCCATTCTTCACTGCTTTCCCAAGAACATTAGCAGGGAGTTGGAAGGAAAGTGGAACAGCCAGGACACAAACCGGCACCCACATCGGATCCCAGAGCCTGCAAGGTTAGGACCCAGCCATTGAGCCATAGTGCCAGGCCCATTCTTTGTTTATTAAACCATCAATGAGAAATTTAGCACCCCCTCAACACTTGGTGGTAAGGGGGGGTCTCCAAGTTCCCTGAAATTGCTTTACATGTTTATTTGGAAGAACACCGCTTTACTCCTGGATGTATTTTCAATTGGTAAAGTTAGTTACAAATTCTGGAAAAAAAAATCCGAAATCATTTCATAAGAACTGAATTTAAGCTCAGATGCAACTGAGTAGGAATTTAGAGACTTAAACAAATCATCACAACTATTCAACAAACTCCAGAGCACCTACCATGCTGTACAAACTGTTCAAAGTGTGGAGAAATTAACACTATATAACACAAACCCCCTTGCAAGCTAAATGGAAATAAGAGGCCAAGGGTAGAAAACTGTGATCCACAGGCTTTCTTTCTTCTTCACTTAAAATTTTTTGTTAATTTATTAATATAATGAGAACAGGTTTCATGTATTTCATAGGTACAATTATAAGATAATCATATTTCCTTTCTTCTGCCACCTTTCTTCCTTTATTCATTTCCCAATTCCAAGAGTAGAAGGTGAAAACTGGACAAGAAATGCAGAAGAGTTAAGTTTATTCAAATAGAAAAGTGACAGGCGTTCCTTCCTGCCCTCTCTGTCCTTCTCACCTGGTGTTTGAGGCTTCCCCTCCTTTCATGCTCTTTCTCTGTACGGAATCCCCTGTCCCTGACAAAGGGGGGGCAACCAGAGCATCAGTAGTAGGGTGACGCAGTTTGGGAGGCAAGAAAGAATGGCCTTGAGAAGAGCAAGACATGATTACAAAAGGAAAGAGAAAGGGAAATAAATGGCTCCACCGACAGAAAAATTTTCCCATCCAAAGCCAGAAGAGGGCCCGGCGGCATGGCCTAGCGGCTTAAGTCCTCACCTTGAACACACCCCGGGGATCCTATATGGGGGCCGGTTCTAATCCCGGCAGCACCACTTCCCATCCAGCTCCCTGCTTGTGGCCTGGGAAAGCAGTTGAGGACGGCCCAATGCTTTGGGACCCTGCACCCGCATGGGAGACCTGGAAGAGGCTCCAGGTTCCCAGCTTCGGATTGGCGCAGCACCGACCATTGCGGCTCACTTGAGGAGTGAATCATTGGACGGAAGATCTTCCTCTCTGTCTCTCCTCCTCTCTGTATATCTGACTTTGTAATAAATAAATAAAATCTTAGAAAAAAAACAAAACAAAAAAAACCACAAAGCCAGAAGAGGCAAGACACCCAGATCAACAGATAAGCTTACCGTTATTTCTCCATCAATTATTTTTTAACCACAGTTCTTGGAAAAGATTTGCTTATAAATTAGAACATTTTTATGTAACAAAAAACAAAAGCTGTTTCCTAATTAATTAGTTTACAGAGTTATAAGTATATGCTGGTTCCTGGTTACATCAATAGAAATGGACTTTCAATGACTTCAGCAGAAAGGGAAATTGTTGGCAAGGTTTTAAGACAGCTCACAGATTGGATACAAAGACTGGACTCCAAGGCTGCAAGTTTGAGAGGAGCCAGCAAAGCTAGCGAGCAGAAATCAGGTCAAAGCTACAGAAATGGTCTGTTTGGGATGTTTCAATAGACATGATTGTCACTGCTGTGCTCAGCTGCTGCAGGCTGCACTTCTGTGCCACTTCAAAAGCATCCCCAGGGTCTGGCGCAATGATTCAGTTGGCTAATCCTCCATCTTGCAAGCACCAGGATCCCTTATGGGTGCCACTTAGTGTCCCAGCTGCTCCACTTCCCATCAAGCTCTCTGCTTATGGACTAGGAAAGCAGTAGAGGATGGCTCAATGACTTGGGAACCTGCACCTGTGTGGGAGACCTGGAAGAAGCTCCAGGCTTCTGGCTTTGGATCAGTTCTGTTCTGGCCATTGTGGGAATGAACTAGTGGATGGAAGATCTTTCTGTCTCTCCTCTCTATAAATCTACTTTTCCAATAAATAAATCTTTAAAAAAAGGGGGGTTGTCTTAATCCAACAGCTCCACTAAACCCTGATTCAAAGTACTGGGCAGGAACACGCAGTTGTCCTTACCTATAAAGCAATGTAGAGAGGAGGGTCTGGCTCCATTACTTCAAGAATCACATAGTGTGGATTCCACTGAAACAGATGCTGGGTAGCCAGGAATGAGCTTAATGTTTGCTGTATGCTGCTTAAGATAATTTATGAGGTTGTTGTTGTAAAAGAGGGATGGAACTTCAGCCAAGAATCTCAGAAATGTTTGTGAGGGAAGCAAAACAACCTGGCCCAACCCAAATAATAAAAAACCACTCAGGACTACCCTTGACTTTGGTTCTTAGATCTTTAAGCAAACACCTTTGTCAAGATTGCTACTTGCTTAGGGTTATGGCATTGTCTCCTTCAAAATCCTTTTATATTACATGGTGTTACTTTCAAAAGAATGTTTGTCTATAATCACAACAGGCTAAACTGGTTATCATGGAGTACAGATTTGGAGCAATCCATTTCTTTTACCTTATTTATTCTAATTTTACCTTAGTTACTCTAATTTAGAAAAGTTACCTTGACACATTATTTCCTCTAGGAAATAGTTCACATTTTTCTTCATAAAACCAATGATAGTATTTGGAAGGAAGCCTCAGATGAATGAATAGGAAATTCTGTATTATAACTGAAATTGGATCCATTTATTATAAGTCAGACTGGATAATGATATTCAAAGTTTCACATTTCACCTGGAAAGAAATCTAATTAACAAGATCGCTTTTTAGAAACTAATTTCCTGACCTACTTCCTTACAGAATTGAAACTAGACTTCAAACATACTTGTTCTAGTTATGTGATTTTCCTCTCAATTCTGTTTAAGGAACACTTTTCACGTATCTAACTTTGTGATGTTTTGATTAAGGAATCCTTAGGGAATTGTTTCTTCACTAAGAAGTTTAAGGTGCTAAGCCAACAGAAACCTTCATCAATCACATTAAGCAAGGACACTTCAATGTGTGACCTGGTGTCTATACAGATCTTCTATTTCACCCCTGCCAGTTACAGTATACAATTCTGTGGAGAAAATTGTGAAGTCTGCAAAATTTGTGTTCTTTGTGGGTGCAAAGCACAGTGAGACCTCAAAATACAGTTGCTGCAGTGGCTGGAAATGGCTGCAGAGTTTTCAGTAGTGCTGCAGTTGGTACATTAAGCCAAAATCCAGGGGCTCATCACTGGCTAGTCACAGCACAAGGAGGGTTGCTGTGTCATGGGTTGTTTTAGAACTCAAGGCATTACGAAAGTGTCCATTAAGATAATAAATAGGACACAGCCAGAAACCATGAGGGAGGAGCTTAGTCAGGGGTTTGTACACCACTCACTATGGGACTCAGGTGGAATCTCATGGACAAATGACAGCAACTGGGGTTTACAGCCACATCCCATCAGTCTGCTCATGCCAGTAAGAAACAAGAGGCCAGATGAAACCTAGGAACGTTATTTGGGGATGAGCATCAGCAGACAAAAACCATGCAGCTAGGCAAAGTCCAAAGAAGTTAGGCCAGATCAGCTTCCTCTTCCCACAGCCTTTTGTCAACTGGCAAGTGGTATGCCCCAAGGCCTCCCTGGGTTTCTCACCTCCTTCCCCATATGAGAACAATGAACATAATATTACTACTTAGTCTAATGATTAACCAAGTGCTAAGCATTATAGAAGCTTGCTAATTCCACAGCTCTTCTCAAAGATACTCCACCTCTAGCCTATGCCAAGCCAGTGCTCAAGGGAAGGTATGTTAAAACCGCTAGTTAGATGCCTCTGAGGTGACTCTACTACCCTCAAATGGATGAACACAGCTAAGAAGTTTTCTTCTCTCACACTGAAATTCAAAGATGGAAAGATAAATGGCCAGTGGATAGGGCACTAGAACTAAACATATGTCCATTCAGAATAAGGTGGCTACTTTAGGGTTCTTTACAACAAAACCACTTCCAAGTTACAAATCTATTGTAGGCTCAAATCGAAGGATTAACCAAACTCCTAGGTATTTCATCTTGTTCAGTTGCAACAAACAGGGACAACTTTAGTAATAGGAGAGTGACTCAAAATCATTCAGTCAAATATTTAAAACTAGTCCCAAGAAACATCTTTCTTCTATGATTGGGCAAATCATAGGGATCAAAATCAGAAGGTATGTCTCCACTTCCTCGCTTGTAAACTGCTCTGATCCTTTGTGTAGGTAAGAGCACGAGTAATTCGCACCTGCTGGAAGCCTATTTCCTGTTTCTCCTGGCTTGCTTTCTCACAGGCCCATCCACTGGAACCTGCCGCGCACCTTGCTCTGGCTTGGTGCCTCTATTCCTCACACCCACTTTCATACACTCTTTTTGTCCTCTGCCCTATGTTGCCTGATTCTTTTGTACCTCTTAATGAAATTTCTGTTCCACAACTTGCCAATCTCCCTGGAGAACATCAGCCTCAAACTTCAGTATTATTAGACCTGGGGCATTAAATTCCTGATAATGCAGTATTGTTGAAGAACTAATAGTAATGTATCAGAATGAGGTATCAGACTTACTTTGAAACCAGACCTATTGCATTTCTATTCATCCACGCAACAGACCAGAACTAGATGGCACTAAAATACATTGTGCACCTTTGGGGGGCTTTTTCTTTCCCAGTAGGAAGTCAGGTTTCTACACTTGGTACAATGCTTCTGTGTCTGTGTGTTTTTAATATTTTATTTATTTATTTATTTATATTGGAAAGTCAGATATACAGAGAGGAGGAGAAACAGACAGCAAAATCTTCTGTCCACTGATTCACTCCCTAAATGGCCACAATGGTTGTAGCTGAGCCGATCCGAAGCCAGGAGCCCAAAGCCTCTTCCAGGTCTCCCATGTGGGTGCAGGGTCCCAAGGCTTTGGGCCATCCTCAATTGCCTTCCAGGCCACAGGCAGGGAGCTGGATGGGAAGCAGGGCTGCCAGGATTAGAAGCGGAGCCCATATGAGATCCCGGCTCGTTCAAGGCGAGGACTTTAGCTGCTAGGCTACTGCACTGGGCCCCATATTACTTTTTTGAGATCAAGCTTTTTTTTTTTTAAGATTTATTTATTTTTATTGGAAAGTCAGATATACAGAGAGGAGGAGAGACAGAGAGGAAGATCTTCTGTCCGATGACTCACTCCCCAAGTGAGCTCAATGGCTGGAGCCGAGCCAATCCCAAGCTAGGATCCAGGAGCTCTTCCGGGTCTCCCACGCAGGTACAGGGTCCCTAGGCTTTGGGCCATCCTCGACTGCTTTCCCAGGCCATTAGCAGGGAGCTGGATGGGAAGTGGAGCTGCAGGGATCAGAACCGGCTTCATATGGGACCCCAGCATGCACTCAAGGCGAGGACTTTAACCACTACACTATTGCACCGGGCCCTGAGACCAAACTTTTTTCAGAATCTTTTATAGGTTGAATGCAGAATAGAGACTATGGATATCTTCCTTTCGGAGGATTAGAGACAAATTAATTTAAGTGCATAAAACAATTTACAGTGTTGTAAGTGAGCAATAAACATAAGCCATTATTGATATTAATACCATCAATACCATTTGTACCTTTCTACCCAGGTTTCCTGCCTTGGTTATAGCTCTGTGGGTGGCATGTTGAATATTTGAATATAACCAATGCAGGAAAGGAAATTTAGGGAGTGAAATAACATAATGAGGTTATTTCTGGATGTTAGCTTCAGTATTTGTAAATACAAATCCAAGTATAAAACTGGTATCGCCATTCTCTCTCTCTCTCACAGAAACTTGGCCGGGATTCCATGTATACTGATTTCAGGATACTCTTCAATAAATCATTCATTCATTCACGAGTAATTGGCTGGTCCTGAATTAACTATAGCTACTTAAGAACTTTGAAAGGGATTAAAGCATTTGAACTCACATTAGCATCATTATACCACAACACTGAAAAACACTAACCCATTATATATACTCACAAGTCTACCATCAAACAAATACTTAATTATTTTCTAATATTTGGCTGGAGAGCTCTATATAAATTATTGTTTAGTGGGTTGCAATCCGTTTTAGGTTCACTGCTCAAACATCTAAGCCGATCATAAGATTCCTTGATTTTTGATTATTCCTTCTTGCTCATGATATGGTCATGCCCAGGTCTTCTCCTTTTTCTGTAAAAGAACAAGTTGAGGAGTAGGGGACATGGCATGGCGGATTAAGCTGCTGTCTGCTGGCATAACTGAAGAGCACTAGTTCAAGTTCCAGTAGCTCCGCTTCCAACCCAGCTCCCTGCTAATGTCTTGGAAAGCACAAGTGCTTGCGCCCCTGCCCTTCATCCACATGAGAAACCTTGATGGAGATCCACAGGGTTAGCCTGGCCAGGACCCAGCAAATGCTTTTCATTTAATTATTAAAAAAAAAAAACCATAGGTTGAATAAGCAAAGTGCCTTCTCTGGTTCTATTAGTTGATAATACAGAATCAACCAAGTGGCAAGACTTAATAACAACCTGTTATTGAGTATACTATTATATATAATTGTACCAAATGTCTTCTGTGAGGATTTACTGTTAATGGTTTCTATTTGCTTAGATTTCTGTCTCCTTAATTAATCCCTTCATGTGGCCACCATCCTTGTATCCTTCTCTTCCAGGTTCTGCATTAACAACTTCACTTTTTAAAATCTCTGTGGGGCCCAGTGCGGTAGTATAGTGGCTAAAGTCCTCACCTTAAATGTTCTGGGATCCCATACAAGCACCTGTTCCTGTCCTGGCAGTCCCACTTCTCACTGAGCTCCCTGCTTGTGGCCTGGAAAAACAGTACAGGAAGGCCCAAAGCTTGGGGACCTTGCACCCATGTGGGAGACCTGGAAGAAGCTCTGGGCTCCTGGCTTCAGATCTGCTCAACTCCAGCCGTTGTGGCCACTTGGGGAGTCAATCAGTAGACTCCTGTTTCTCCTCCTCTCTGTATATCTGACTTTTGAATAAAAATAATAAACAATCTTTTTTTTTAAAAAAAAACACTTCTCTGTATTTTGTTTCAAAAATCTTGGACTGCTCGAGTTACATTTCAAAATGTTAAAATCATACCCCCATATCTAGATTGGGAAAAGGTTTGAATCACAGGAAATATCGCTCTTATCTTTAGCTAGTCAGGTTCAGTGGTGTTCAAGTCCTGGCGACATCACTATGGAAAGCACAGGTTGTAACAGGAGGCAGTGCCAGTGACTCAGCAGGTGGCACTTCTTCTCCAGGCAGTAATGTCAAATGGCCTGCCAACATCAGCCTACGGTTACTCAACTTTTAGGCTGTCTGTACATTAACAAAGTCACTGGGCTAAAGTCATCAGATTTTAAATCAGCCAAAACATGAGCAAGGAATACAGAAAAAAAAGAGAAAGACAAGAATAAGGTGGTGAAAACAAAAAGAAGAGAATGCTTGTTCTATTTACTACTATAAATCAGCTGAAAACTGGCCTTGGTGACTAGAAGTGCTTATGCAGAAGAGGCTGTAAGAAAAGGAAGCTCATTCTCTGTAAAGGTTAACACACTGCTAGATGATGAAACAGCTTTCCTTCCTGGAATTTTCCCCTGTATTAATAACCTGCTCCGAATCTGCAGAGGAAGATGGTGTTGAGGCCCCCCCACGGCAGCCCTGCAAAGGCGGCTACAGGGCACCTGATCACAGTCTTCCAAGAGGCATATGGGAATGATGGGGGAGTATCTACTCAAACCTGCAAGGAGAGGTAAATGTGTGCAGGGCCAAGATTGGAGCAGTGACAGCAACATGGCGCTGAGCACTGCTGTGCAGGAAGCAGAGCACCTGTCAGCCCCAGCTGCCATCCCTCGGTGCCCACTGCACCATACCTGGGCCTCGGGCTACTCCCTGTCACGGATGGCACTGTGAGGGATGCCCATCAGCTTGACCCAACCTGTTCTAGCACTCTCCTGAGATCCTGAGCAACTCCTCTTCTGTCCTAAATGTCAATCTCTGCAACACAGCAGGAAAGGTCTCCCTGCCTATTCCTACTCTTTCTCCTCCATCCTTCAGGAGATTCTTCCAGTCAAATTCTCTCATGGCTAACCCCATCTCGGCATCTGTTTCTTGGACTCAAACTGACAGAGAATCATGTTTATGGACTAATATTTGCATATTGTTTGATACCACATCCAAACTAACAATCACATGGGTACATTAAGAGATGTGTGCTCACCTTAAAAATCAAGTAATCTGATACCGACAACATTAGAATTAAAACACAAGTGGGTGATCTCATACCAGGAAAAAGAATATAAAATACTTTTCAAAGGGCCCGGCGGCGTGGCCTAGCGGCTAAAGTCCTCGCCTTGAAAGCCCCGGGATCCCATATGGGCGCCGGTTCTAATCCCTGCAGCTCCACTTCCTATCCAGCTCCCTGCTAATGGCCTGGGAAAGCAGTCGAGGATGGCCCAATGCATTGGGACACTGCACCCGCTTGGGAGACCCAGAAGAGGTTCCTGGTTCCCGGCATCGGATCGGCGCGCATCGGCCTGTTGCGGCTCACTTGGGGAGTGAATCATCGGACGGAAGATCTTCCTCTCTGTCTCTCCTCCTCTCTGTATATCTGGCTGTAATAAAATGAATAAATCTTAAAAAAAAAAAACTTTTCAAAAAAGCTTTATGAAAGTAGAATTTTTACACAGCCTCAGACACAAAACTTGAGCTGTAATCATTAGGACACCCCACCCCAAGGGATTCTGTGCCCACTCTCCAGATATTGATCTTCACCATTTCTGCACATTTACATTTTTTGCTACAAGTATGTATTCATAAAGTCTTTCACTTTTTTTAAAAGTTCTCTTCTTAACTAAAAATCAATATATATATCTGTGTGTGTATGTACATGAGTACTTATAATAAAGCTTGTTAAGCAGATAATAAAAAAAAACAAACAAAAACCAAAAAGACACAGAGCTATTTAGGATTTGGTGAGACCAAAATGATTTACCAGAAACAGATCATCAAAGTTTCAATGCTGAGAAAAAGCATGTTTTATTATCCTGACCACAAATTACAATTAGTATTACTTACAAAAATTTCTGTAAATGCAGGTTGTTCATATTTAAAGCCTAAAAAGGCCAAATATGAATAAAACATGGGAGAGAAATTTAGCTCAAAAAGTTCTATCATAATTCTTCTAAATGTTATGTAAAAGCATAAATGAATCGTTGCAGTCATTATTCAAAGAAAGACCATGTGACACAAGAGATGTGCATTTTAAAAAGTAAATGCAAACACACACTGTCTATAATCTATCAGGGGAAAAGTGTACTTTCAATTTCTAACAGCAAGAAAATAAAGTGAGTTGCAAATATTGCAGATTCTTTCATGAAAAATTAAAGCAGATTAAGGATAAAATATTAGACATATTAGACAGTCCAATCAATCAGGCTACCCTTTAAGGGTCATTATGCAGGGTAGCTGAAAAACAAGAAGAGCCTACACACGTAACTGAAATAAATACTACTAAATAGAGCACTTTTATTTGCAGAATCACCAAGTCAAAAGTAAACAGCTTCATATCAGGATTAGCAGGAATACCAAATACTATTTTACAACTGCCACTATGTGCTTCTTCTTCTCTGACACAATTGGCACTGATCCAGGCTTGCTATGTTTACGGCGATTCACTTCCCTAGAAATGAATAAAACATAAGTAAGCTCATGAAAAATCATCCCATCCAAAGAACACTTTCTCAAAAAAAAAAAAAAAATCATACACTGTTTTCTATCGCTGGACAACATCTACTGAGACAAAACATTTTCACAACAAAAACAGGTACAAGATAGACAGTAACAGTAAACTTTATCAGTGTCTTCTACTAAATTTAAAAATATGCCACAGTTACACTTTGTTGTACAACCTAATTTTTAAAAAAAGCTTCTCAGAATTTCTATAATTACTTTGCATGAAGTATGTGTTTCAACAGGATCCCCAATCCCACAGGGATGGGGTGGTGTGGAGTTCTGCATTACATCTTAGGTGTCAGGACAAAGCATATCAGAAATACTTTCACTTTACATTCTTTAACTTAGAAAACACATTAACCAGCTATATTATAAATTGTTCTGAAAACATGCATGATTTATAGTATTTTTAAAATGAGATTTTTGACAATTCATTTTCATGAAATTCTTTTAAACAAATTAAAAAATAAATCATAAAAATTCTCACTTTTCAAATGAGAGAGAAAAAATAAAGGCCAGAAAAGTCTTTAAAAACATATCCAGGGTAAACACTGTGGTGCAGTAGATGACACCAGCACCCCCTATTAAAGTGCTCACTGAGTTCTATCTTCTCCGCTTCTGATCCGTTTCCTGCTAGTGTGCCTTAAAGACAACAGAAGATGGTCCAAGCACCTGGGGCCCCGCCACCCACATAGGAAACCAACATTAAGTTCTTCGATACTGAGTTCAGCCTGGTCCAGGCCTGGCTGCTGCAGACATCTGGGAAGTCAATCAAAGGATGGACAGTCTATTTGTCTCCATCACTCTGCCTTTCAAATAAATTTAAAAAAAAAAAGGCCTTAAAAATTCAAGGTATACTAGCACTTAAACTAGTCCTTTCAAAGATAGTTTGTGGGGCGAGCACTGTGGTACAGCACACTAATCCTCCACCTGCAAGGGCTTGTCTTGGTTGCTGCTTTTCCAATTCAACTCCCCGTTTATTGCTTGGGAAAGCAGTAGAGATGACTCAAGTCCTTGGGAGCCTGCATCCACATAGGAGACCAAAAGAAAGGTCCTGCCTTCCAGCTTTGGATCAGGCCAGCTCTCACTATTGTAGTCATTTGGAGAGTGAACCAGCAGGCAGAAAAACTGTGTAAAATCTGCCTTTCAAAACAAAAAAATAGAAACAAAAAAGCAGTTTGTTTATGGTGGGATGAGGGCATAACAGGGCACTGTGGTATAAATCGAATGCCTGGAAACATACTTTCGTCGGCGGGCTTCCTTCATGATGCGCTGCTCCTGAATCTGGCTGTAGATGGACTTGGGTAGATGTCGATGACGAGCTATTCGTTTTATATGAGGATGATGTTTAAACTTCTCCTTTAACTTCTGGTTATAATCATTGGCTGCCTTTTCTCGTGATGTAAGCTGAAAATTTTATTTTGGTATCTCAGTGAATAACATTCTTCAATTTGTTTCAGTCTGACAAAGTTAGGCATCAGCTTTACCCTCCAACTAGACTGCCAATGTCCTTTACAAGGTTGTTATTAGCAGTAAGTCTGTAACCGACAAAACTCCCTTTAGGCCAACACCTGCACCTTCATCAAGTGAAAAACAAAACTTCTGAAAGAATAGGGCTATGTGGATCATCCTAGGTGTAAACAACATAAAAAAGCACCAAAACCAATTATCAAACCAATCATTCCAATATTGGGTGTGGCTTAGAGGTGAAGACGACCGAAACAAAGAGGAAAAAAGGGTGTTCAATTCCCTAACTAACCTTCAACATGGTTTAGAGCAACATTTAATGACAAACTAAAATTTAATTTAATGAAATTTAATGGATAATAACTCCATCCATCTTACTCTATCTCATACAAAAGAAATTCTGGCTATAAATTATATTTATAAATCATTAGATTCAAAATATAATTACCTTTACTGTTATAGCCTAATATTCCTGCCGAGGATAAGTAGAAAATAACCTTTACTTCTTAATATTTGTTTCTGATGTAAACACTTTGCATATTTCTTTTCTAAAACTAGCAGGAACAAACAAAAATCTATAATAATTCTGCAATCCAAAAGTAACTAACAGCAACAGTATTTGCTATATTTTCATTAAATGTCTTAAAAAGGTCCTGTATCTACTTCTTATTTAAGTGTGCTGTTGTGGCGGATATTAAAGACTGCACAGAGATATTACAGACTGCAGCTTTTGATTTGATCAATTGCTATTCTTCCAACCGAACAAATATGTGCCCCGACATTTCATGCTCCAAGTCCCCGAATTTTCTTTCCTTACACCTCATGCAAAACACAAAGAATCAAGAGGCTCACATTTCAACCATGTAAACTAACAAAGGCACTCTGAATGGGAACTTCACTTAAAAAATAATCAATACAGCCTTGTCTGTTTTGCTGTAACTCACCTCCTTTTTCATCAGTTACTTCAATTTGATCAAAATGACTAAAGTACTATTAATAAACTATCTTTGCAACACGATAGCCAAGAAAATCAGAAAGCAGCTTTATGACAATCATTCTTACCACACCCAGCTTTTCAGAAGCATTGGCTTTCCACAGACGAATGTTCATTTCATCAGATCCACACATGATGTACTTGCTGTCAGAAGTCCATTTTACACAGATCACGTGCTGCATTCGCTTTGTGTGATAGACTTCTCTATAGAAAAGCAACAAAGGCAAAAATCCTTAGGATTTTGGCATAGCTTTTCTTGAACCACTGATTATCAGTATCAGGATATTTTCAGGTCTGAAGGGAATAAAAAAAGGAAAATTCAAATTCATTCCAATGTACTTCTATTTAAACCAACTGGGTTCTACACCAACAGTTGGACAAAAACCAATCCTGCTCTCAGAGAATTCTGCCAAACAACACATGTAAGAAAATGAGATGTACAGGAAAGCTCACAAAAACACTGAGAGCAAAAACTAGACAAAAATGTTATGGTTGGGGCCTGGCGTGGTGGTCTAGCGGCTCAAGTCCTCACCTTAAACGTGCCAGGATCCCATATAGGTGCCAGTTCTAATCCCAGTGGCCCCGCTTTCCATCCAGCTCCCTGCTTGCGGCCTGGAAAAGCAGCTGAGGGTGGCCCAAAGCCTTGGGACCCTGCGTGGGAGACCTAGAAGAGCTCCTGGCTCCCGGCTTCGGATCGGCGAAGTACTGGCCATTGAGCTCACTTGGGGAGTGAACCATTGAACATAAGATCTTCCTCTCTGTCTCTCCTCCTCTCTGTATATCTGACTTTGCAATAACAATAAATAAATCTTTAAAAAAAATGTTATGCTTGAAGTGACTTTGTAGAGTCAAGAATAGTTTATATTCTATTAAGCCCCAGATTACTCTCCTTTTCATATTTTTTCATTTTACTGGAAAATAAGGTAAAAGTATTAACATTCAATAAACACATTTTTATATACTAAAATTGTCTAATTTTTTACTTTGCTCACATTAATTGAGAAGTTTCATTAATTTAAATGAGAATTGATGATTTACCTGTGTGAAAAGAAAGGGAGGGGTATAGAGTGGTAAGTTGAGGTAAGAGTCATTTAATAAATGAAGATGACAAATGTCATACCTATTTAGAAAGGCTGTGAACCATGCTAAGTAAATTCACAGAGGATACTATATTAAGAAGTGTTAAGAAAATCATTAAAAAAGCAAGTAAGAGACAAGATCAGACAAAATAAGATGAGATTTTTGGAGAAACAGACTTTCCATATCAGACTACACAAGTAAAAAGCAACAGACTCAACAAATTATGCACAATAAAGGAAAGTCAACATGGAATGATCAAACCAAATAAAATTCCCAAGTACAAAACAAACTAAAAAAAAAAAAGAAAAAGCCAACTCCGAAGTACACCCATGAAACCAGTCTCTTACACAATTCTGAAGAATATTTTGTTAGCACTTAAACCTTAAAGACATTTTTAAAAGGGAGAAAATGGTTTAAAAAAAAAACCTATAAAAGTGAAAACTAGATGAAATAGATTGCTCTTTCTTCTACCCCTCAATTTTATTTGAGAGACTCCTTTTTCCAAAACAATGTAAGAAAGTTTAATCAGGCCTCAGCAGCCACTAAAAATATAACCTGCTCATGTAACAGAAGATTAATCAAATCCAATGATCAGTCACTTAATCAATTTTGGATTGTCCTTAATGGTAAACTATTAATGATAGAGTTTTTCTAGATATATTTTTATTTGCACACATATAACTTTCTAAAGCTCACTGAAAATTATACTACTATATTATTTGAAGATTTAGCTATTTATTGAAAGAGAGAGAGACCAACTCAAAGATCTTCCACTTGCTGGTTCATTCTTCAAATGGCTGCAATGGTGAGGGTTAGATCAGGTCAAATCCAGGAGCTTAGAACTCCTTCCAGGCCTCTAACACAGGTGGCAGGAGCCCAAATACTTAGGTCATTTTCTGTTGCTTTCCCAGGCATATTAGCAAGGAGCTGGATCAGAAATGGAGCAGCTAAGACACAAACTGGTACCCATATGGTATGCTGGCAGTATAGGCTTAACCTACTGTACAACACTGGCCCTGATACATTTTAAAACCTAAGTTCTTTATATACATATTAAAAATAAACTTCTCTGAATGCTACCAGTTTGTTCTTTTGGTTAATAGTCAAACAAAATCTCAACAGATGTCTACTTCCAAATACCGATTCAAATAAAATTTTGGGGTAGTTACTGAAAGTTTGCGTGAAAATTAACAATCAATGCAAGATCTGTTATAAGAAAATATTTTAAAAAAACAATGACTATGCATGAGTTAATGTTTATAATGATAGAAAACCAGAGCACAACAAAGAAATGAACTGAAACTGGCTTTCAGACCAATTAAGATAAAGGTAAGAGGGAATTTCTGCCATGATCATAAAACATTCCAACTTGGGGTCAGCTTTGTGGCACAGCAGTAAAATTGTTGCCTGCAGCATCAGCATCCTATATGGGTACCAGTTTGTGACCCAGCTGCTCTACTTCCAATTCAGGTCCCTGTTAATGGCCTAGGAAAAGCAGCAGAATGTGGCTCAAGTGCTTGGGTGTCTGCTACCCAAGTGGGAGACCTGGAAGACCTTGGCTCCTGGTTTCAGCCTGGCCCAAGCCTGGCTGTTGTGGCATCTAGGGAGTGAATCAGCAGACAGATGAAAGGTATTCTCTCTCTTCCTCACATCTTTATTTTTTAAGAAAAAGATTTACAGAGAGAAAGTGAGAGAGAGAGAGAGAAAGATCTTCCATCCACTGCTTCATTTCCCAAGTGGTTGCAACGGCCAGAGCTAAGCCAATCCAAAGCCAGGAGCCTGGAGTTTTCTGCAGGTTTCCCACGTGGGTGTACAGTTCCAAAGCTTTGCGTCATCCCCTTCTGCTTTTCCAGGCCACAAGCAGGTAGCTGGATGGGAAACGGAGCAGCCAGGACATGAACTGGTGCCTATACAGGATCCTAGCACATATAAGGTGAGGATTTAGCCACTGAGCCATCACACGATGCCTCACATCTGGCTTTCAATTAAACAAATCCTAACACACACACACACACACACACACACACACACCCTTCAAACCACATCAAGAGATAATTTCCTGCAAATGAAATATAAGAACTCACTTTTACATAAGTTCTGAGTAACCTGAGCTTTCTAGTTGGAACTCTATTAGTTGCCCTAATGGCATTGGAATCATCAGCCTGATCTCAGCAGCTGGGCTCTTAAAGATCACAGGTCTACTTCTACACATTCCTATTTCTCTTGCTCTTTTATTCTGTCTTCTGTCCTTATACCTACTTATTTACCATGTTAGGAACATACTGTTTTGCTACCTTGAGAAGTTCTGGTGATAAGAAAAAATGGAAGGTATATTTTCTTGATACTTACCATTCTCCAAATGTATGAGAAGTCTGACCAAACAACCCTAATACCCTTCATGACAGTGTGGAGATTATCAACACAGTTACAAAGAAAGAAAATCCACACAGGAACCAACACCAGGAGTTCTACCATAGAGTTGGAAGAATGAAGATACAAGTCATCAAAACAATCCTTCAATGCACTTCAGACTCAAAACAGCTTTGCAATAATAAAGGCAGTAAAGATGACAATTATGTGCTGGCAACCAATGATGGTATGAGATTTAAGAATCAATATGGTTTCCTCTAATTAGAGTACAGAAAAAACACAATCATCACAAGTTGAAAACACCACTACACAAACAGATCGGCTACGATAAAAAATTTCAGTGAGCTGCTGGCTTTCAGGAGAGAGGCACTGTCTTAACGACCTTCTTAGGGTGAGCAGAGGGCTGGGGAAAGTGTGCTGCCCAGTGTGCAGGAGACAGGTACTGCACAGTCAGCCTGGTGGTGCTGAGAATGACTAACTCCTTGAATTCTAGATGGTTCTGGACCTCGCTTATCTCTCCCCAGTCCTGACCCTCCTAGAAAAGAATGAAGGTGAATCAGACAAAGGACAGGATGTGCCACTGAAAACAAACATCTTTATTCAGAAGGTTCAGAATCTTCAGCACTAGAGAAGCTAGGCTAGTTTATCATTATGAGTAATGACGAAGATTCTCTTCATTGCACTAAAATGGTAACATCTCTTCATCCTGTTGCAAATGTATCAGCAAATGGAATGTTCCCTGGATTTTTTTTTTAATGAATGGGAAGTCCCAGAAAGATTCTCTGCTACCATTAATCTTTAGGAGGCTGGCAAACTAATTGCTTTCCCATCTCCACACACTGTTCCTGACAGATCACCACCCCCTACTTTCATTACACAGGCTCTCTCTTCTTTCCCGCATCTGATTCACTAATCCCAACCCACTGCTTTTTCCTTTTTTATATCATTTCCCGTTACTTCTCACCATGGTCACCTTTATCTATCTGTAATTCCATTAAGCAAGACTAAGCCAGCCAAATGAGTGTAAATATATGCACATATGTGTATCCATGCACGTGTGTAAATGTATGCATTTGGAATATTTTTACATTCTAATAACTACTATATTAAAATGGAGGTGGTCATTTCTTAATACAATATCACTATAATCCTTGAATTACATAATTTTAATGGGAACATTTCTATCAATTTACTTGCACTTACACTGTGAACAACATTAAATGGCTTATTGGCAGTCACATACCTGCTTCGACTTTTGTCCACAGGAAATATTCTAATAGATTTATCAAAACTAGCAGACACAAACTCCTTCCCAGTGGGGGAGTAATCCACATCAAGCACTGCAGAGACGTGGTCCAGATGCACCATCAGAGGAGTGTCCAGCGCACGCATATCAAAAGTGTACAAACTATAAAAGAATGTTACAATATTTAAATATTTGAGACTTAAATATTTGATACAAATTTCCAGAAAGAAGCTAGTGAAAGTAACACCCAATAGCTAAACCACACGTATCTAAATACATAGCTCGATTCTGTACAGAGGCAGCTGAATGAAAGTGGAGACTATCAACATTATTATTATTATTATTATTATTGTTATTATTATTATTTCAGGCTACATTTATACACTTTCCACTTTAGAAATGTAAATCTCACTGTAGAAAATATGAAAATTGCCAAAAACAGTATAAAAATTACCTTTAATTTTCCTTCCTACAAACAGTGCCATATCATTTTTTAAAGACTGATTTCATTTCTTTGGAAGGCAGTTAGAGCCAGAAAGAGAGAGACAGACAGTGAGATCTTTATTTTGCTAGTTCACTCCCCACACAGTCACAATGGCCAGACTGGGTCAGGCTGAATCCAGGAGTCAGGAGTTTTATCTCGGTGTCCCACATAGGGTGTCTCACCTACTGCTGCTTCCCCAACAGCATTAGCAGGAAACAGAGTCACAAGTGGGCAGCTGGCACTTGAACTGGCATCCACATGAAATGTCAGCTCTGTACATAGCAGCTTAATCTGCCAACATCAGCCCCAACAACATCTTCCTATTTCTACTGTAAATAAAGCTGCGATAGTGCTGTGTAAAACTTTGTTTTCTGGTCTTTTCATTTAGCATATTATAACCATTCACCCATTTCATCAAGTAACCTTTAAAAAAAAACATTTATTTATTTATTTATTTATTTAGGAAAAACAGATTTAAAGAGAGAAGGAGAGACACAGAGAAAGCTCTTCCATCCACTGGTTCACTCCCCAAGTAGCTGCAACGGCTGGAACTGAGCTGATCCGAAGTCAGGAGCCAGGAGCTTCTTCCCAGTCTCCCATGCGGGTGCAGAGTTCCAAGGCTTTAGGCCATCCTCATTGTCCTCCCAGCCCACAAACAGGGAGCTAGATGGGAAACCGAGCAGCTGGGACACAAACTGGCGCCCATATGGGATCCAGGCAGTTGGAAGGAGAGGATTTAACCACTAGGCTGTGTCAGGTCCATTAAGTAATCTTTGAAAAGACTTTTAGTGACTATAACATTAAGTAATTCAGCTCCTTATTTTTAATATACAGCTCCCAAGTGTGTTGTATAAGTTTTAAGCAAATCCCAATATACAAATTGTTGACACTTAATCTTTAATGGAATGGCATATTCAGCTAAATCTGGACAGATTCTTACAAGAAGGAACATGAGGTCCAATGCCATAGCATTTTTAATCCATGATTTGAGTTACAAAGTTACTTAACAAATTTGTACTAGCTTATACTCTTGACAGTACTGTTAGAGCACAATTTTTATCAAGAATATACTAAAACTTAAAAATTCCAAACAATAAAAAAAATTACTGCTCCAAATGAGCCAATATGAATAACCTGCTGACACCACCTTAACCAAGCAATCAAGGCTAATGTTTCCTGTAATGTATATGACATTGACAACAAGTGCCCACCTCTCAAGGTATACTACAAAGGGCACATCATTTTTGTGGTATTTTGCCAAAAGATACAAAACTTCAATCTAATGTGAAAGCATCCGATTACTTCAAAATTAAAGGCAATTTACAAAACAACTCAAGAGTATATTTTCTTCTAAAGGATCATAGTATTATAAACTCAATGTTCCCTCTCAACAAGTGGACCTGCTGAATCTAACCCACAATAGGACAGCATTTGGAAGTACAGGCTTGGGTTGATACATTAGGTCGTAAGGGTGAAATTATCACAAACAGTATATCCTGCCGCATACCCAACTTCTTAAGTTCCTGGAGGGCTATCTGCACCCTAGAAGAGGGCCCACACCATAACCTACCAAGTGGGCACCCTGATCTCCAACTTCAGCCTCCAAAACCATGAGAAATAAATGCCTGTTGCTGAAGTCACCCAATCTACAGCAGTTTGTTAGAGCAGCCTGAACTAAGACATAAGGTGACAAACAAATAAGAAGGAACAGACTGGGCACACTAAGGAAACGTGACAAATGCAGCATGGGATTCTGTACTGGGCCCTAGAAAAGAACACTGGAAAATCTGGTGATCAAACAAAGTTTATACTTAAAAGAATTATGGGTCTGGTGCAATGGCTCGATTGACTAATCCTCCACTCCAAATGTTGGGATTCCATAAGGGTACCAGTTTGTGTCCTGGTTGCTCCACTTCCCATCCAGCTCCCTGCTTGTAGCCTGGGAAAGCAGCAGATAATGACTCATCTTTGGGACCCTGCACCCACAGGGCAGACCTGAAAGAAGCTCCTGGTTCTTGTCTCCTGGCTTCAGACTGCTCAGCTTTAGCCACTGAGGCCATTTGGGGAGTGAACCAACAGACAGATCTTTCTGTCTCTCCTTCTCTGCAAATCCAATGCCAATTTCTTGATTCTGGTGACTGAACTACTGGTCATATAAGATACTAATTAAAATTAGGTGTAACTGGTGGCAGTGACTGGTAATTTTTTTGCAACTTTTTAGTAACCCTAAGACTATTTCTAAGAGAGATGTTTGGGAGAGCTAATCTGGTACAGCAGGTTAAGCCACAGTTTGGGACACTTGTACCTCAAATTAGAATGCACACGTCCAAGTGAATCAAACATCTCTGTAATTTTTCTCTCTGCTGTTCTTTTAAAAAACTGAATGATTAATAAGCCTAACATTTCAAAAGAGTATTTTTTAAATGCCATTACCATGAAACATTGTTAATGCCAAAGACAAATTACCGCCAATACTATCAGCTCTCATCAAAAGCTCATTTATTGTTCTTCTCAGTTTCCAAAACACTACAAGATGGTTAGCCATGAGTAGACTGATTTGAGATTAATTTCTGAGTTGGAAACTGCTTTATAATCTCTGCCTGGGACAGGCAGAGGCTCTCAACTAAATTTTATTTTAGCAAATTGTTTTTAAAATAAATAAATTGTTTCATTTTTATATAAGAAAAAAAAGCTAAGTGCTCAAATTCCAAGCAAATATTTTCTGTCCAAATTTTGTTTGGACAGAAAATATTTACATCTATAGAAAGGGAATACCAAAGTAAGATCACTTTCAGGTTAAATTAATGATGGTATTTTAGCCATCATTTTTTATTAAGGAATGTTCTTTTTTGAATGTACCATATATAATTCCTCCCATATGTGAAATGAGAAATTTTAGGGACACTTAAAGAAAAAAATAAAAAAGACACTGTAACTGTGGTACATCTACTCTATGGAAGACTACTCTGCCATTAAATAGAAGTAGAGACCATTATGTTCAGTGAAGTAGGCCAGCCAAGAGCACAAATACCAAATGTTGTCTCTGATATAAGGCAAACTTTAGGCAAATACATCTATAGATATACAGGTAGATGTGTGTGTGTAGAAAAACTGTATAATAGAGATTAGCTTCCAAATGAGACTATTAAATACATCTTGAAATTAGGATGCTGGGCTGTCTAACATTGTCTATGCCTACAATGTCATGATACATTTAAATAGCAAAATGATGGACTTGTGAATGTTGCTGAAAGACTACAGTATTTAATTGTTTTTGGGAAAAACAGTAGGTGCAGAAGAGGAAAAGGAGAGTGGAAAGTGAAATCCCTGAACCTATGAAATTGTATCATTAAAAAAAAAAAAAAGACACCATGGGGCTGGAGCAATGGCATAGCGTATCAGTCCTCTACCTGAGATGCCAGTTCATATCCCAGCTGTTCCACTTTTGATCTAGTATCCTGCTTATGGCCTGGGAAAGCAGCAAAGCAGTGGCAGATGGCTCAGGTCCTTGGACCACTGCACCCATGTGACAGACACAGAAGAAGCTCCTGGCTCCCACCTTCAGACCAGCCCAGTTATGGCTCTGGTTTTTAAGCGTGGATAGAGGATCTATCTCTCATCCTCAGTAATTCTGACTTTCAATTAAAATGAATACATCTTTTTTAAAAAATGTCAAAACAGCTTAAATTGTATTTAGAAACTTTAATAAAGAGAGAGAGATAGATCTCCCATCTGCTGGTTCACTCCCCAGATGGCCAGGATTGAGCCAGGCCAAAGCAAGCATGCAGGAGTTTCAACCAGGTCTCCTATAGTGTGGCATGACCTCCACCTCCCAAGGTACTCAAGCAAAAAACATGGGTGCCTTAACAGTTGGGCCATACAGGTTGTCCCAAATAATTTTTTTAAAAAGGGTTATTTATTTGAAAGGCAGAATTAGAGTGAGACCCAGAGAAAGAGAGGATGAGAGGGAGGGAAGAAGAGAGAGAGAAGGGAATGGTTGGGGTAAGAGCAGGGCAGGAGCCAGGAGCTGCACCCAGGTCTTCCACGTGAGTAGCAGGGGCAAAGTCCTTGGGCTATCTGCTCTATCTTCTGCTTCTTCACCCAGGTGCGTCAGCAAGTGGTTGCCTCAGAAGGGGAGCAGCCAGGATTTAGACTAGTATTCACATGGGGTACCCAAACTGCAGGCAGCAGCTTAGTCTGCCCCACCAGAATGCTGGCCCCATAATTTTATCTTAGAATTTGATTTTTCCACAAGCTTTATGACATACTCTAGCATAGAAAATCATAAATTTCCATCTGGGTCAAGAAATAAAGCTGTCAAGTCAAATTTAGATGAAGTCAAATAATAACAAATACAATTACAGGGCCAAAAATTTAAACTATAGGGGATGGTGTTGTGGTGTTGCATGTTAAGCAGCCTCCAGCATAGTATATGAGCACTGGTTCAAGTCCCAAATGCCCTGCTTCCGGGTCCCTGTTAGCACGCCTGCAAAAGCAACAGAACACGGTCCAAGTACTTGTGTCTATACCACACACGCAGGAGACCTAGGTGGAGTTCCAGGCTCCGTGGTTCAACCTGAACCAAACCTGGATCTATGATTTTCCTTTCATCTTAATGAAGCAACAGTGAACGCAAATACCATGAGTACTTAAGTATCAGCTACCCAAAGAATTGCAAATACAACAGGAAGCTATCTTCATATCCAGTACAACATGTGAGATTTACAACTTCCACAAAGAGCCAGATTATAAACATTTTTAGCCAAGAGAACCATCAGATCTCTGTTGCAAATCATTTACCTCAGGGGGGAAAGCAGAAATTAGCATATTTATAACAAAACTGAACAGGTAAGGCTGTAGCTTGATAAAGCTTTATAGAAACAGCAACAAACAGGATTCAGTTATTGATCCTAGGTTTCACTACTAGTATTCTGAAACGTGAAAAACAGATTCCTAAGAAGTTCTTCCCCAATCTGGAAAACCTGTTCTTACAATTTTTTTAATTTTAAAAGCTTATAAAATCTAGAAAGAGATTTTAGAAACTTACTTATAATCTTCATTGGCTGCAGTAAAAATGAAAGCTTCCATAGGGTTCCAACAGATTGTATTTGTTCTCATATCCAAGATAACCTGAGACAGGAAGAATACACTATGTCTTCATTATGAAATTACCTTCAGAATGAATACATTTTCTTCTTCACTTTTTTTTCCCACTGATTTAAGCAAATATTTAGCAAACACCCATTATGTGTACATAATAGTGCAATGGGAAGAGAAATCATAAACTGCTTTCAAGAATATAAGGCAAAGTGGTATGTTTGAAAAGTAGAAAAACGCTTCTTAATCTCTTAACCTGAAATAACTTACTTTAGTTAAGATGAGACACACACAAACTGTAAAACAGTGACTATCAAACTGGAAACGAAATTAGTGGTGAGCTGAGGGTTAGAGAAGAAATGTTTCAGAAACAAGCATGACTTGAACTGGCCTATGAGGGATGAGTAACTCACAGTGCTTCTCAATGGAACATTATTGGCATCTTTGATAGGGTAACTTTGTACGTGTGCATCTGTCCACTTTCAGATGCTTACCATCTCAGATACCTCATTCACAAAATGCCCTCAAACATTTCCAGAACTACACCTCATAGGAAAAAATAATGTCATACTGAGAACTGTTACATTTAGAAGGGCAAAGTTAGAACATTAATAGCCTACTAGCTAGAACAAAATAAGGAGAACACAGCAGTGTCTAAGAATATGACAACCGTTACAGTGCTCTGCACTGCATTTGATAAACCCCGATAAAAGGCTGCTTTACTGACGGACTGTCAACTGGCATCTGGTTTCCGGAGGCCCTGAAATCTAGCCTACAGGCCTTTTACTCAATCTCAAAGCACTACAGTACCATTTAATATGGAAATGGGAGAATGCGAATGGACAGAAATGACCATTTATTAAACTCAGTGTCAGTATTTGATTACATGCTTAAAAATGCTCATGTTTTATTCTCACCAATGTGCTACAAGGTGGTTATTAAAACTACCATTTAATAGGAAAAACAGATTAAGTTACCTGCTGACTAAAATCTGGTAGGATTTTCTCACAGTGTTAACATCACTGAAATAATTAAAACGACACTTTGGAAAGATTACTGTATTTATCAGATTTCAATGAATACATTTCGATATTTCTAAGTTTATTGGATGCCATAAAACTGATTTAGGAAAACAAAAGAAAGTATTAAAAGTATTTCTCTCTTATGTGAACTCATGCACACAAATGTTACCTAGCACTCCCTGTTTCTTTAAAATTCTAGAGCCTGAAATCAAATTTATACCCTTTCACTTCAAATGGTGCTCCCTCTTTTTTAAAATTCTTATTTTTAATTCATATAAAATGAGTAGATTTCACATTTTTCATGTATAGATTTAGAAGCATAGGGGTTCCTTCCTCCTCTCTTATCTCCCATCCCTATTTTTTCAATATTATTACACCAGCATGTCCATTTGCTTCACAGCAACAAGCTTAACTTTCCAATATGTAAGCATATCATGACACAGAAAATAGAGGAAAGAGAAAAAATGATAATAAAGTAAAACTAAAGAAAAATAATAAAAGTGAACTAAAATCAAGCGGAAAGTCTCTGCTGCTCATGAGTACCGGCTCCTGCTGCCTCTTCGCCTTTGGACAGCAAGTCTCTCCCCAGAGAGTTGGCTTCAGCTTGTATTTGCTTGATCCCTAAGCCCCAGGGCTGATCACGTTACAGCTGTTGGGAAATTTGTCACCTTGAACAGGATCATTTGACCAAACAAAACGTCAAACTAGTACCCATTAGCATGAAGTTAAACAAACAGTGCTGGTTTTGTGAATGAGTTCCAAAACTTTCTGGAATAAAACACTGTATGTGTCAAGATAACCATGGGACCTGAAGAACTGTTACAGAACAGAACCCTTAATTCAAGGACTTTCCGATTGACTTATGACTGCTTATGAAGGACTACACTAATGTAATAGGGAAAATCAGTTGGGGGTGGCAACTTGTGGGGGAGGGGGTAGGAGTCCAGGCCCTACGAAATTATACCATAAAACTTAAAATCAATCAATCAATAAATAAAAACAAGGAATCCCCTCCCCCCCAAAAAATAACAAAAAATGTAAGGACCTTCAATCCAGTAAGCAGTAACTAGCTGCCTAAATTTTATTGGCATTGAGAAAGACACAATGAAGAGTACGATACAATACATAATGGAAATTTAAGGGTCTCTAAAAAGAACTAGGAAGTAATAGAATGCTACCATTACTTTGTGTTCTAAGAACATTTGTGTGCAAAAAAAAAAAAAGGCTCTAACTGTGAAAAAACATTTGCTCCATGTTTTCAGTCACTCAGTTTATGAAGGAATGCATTAAGTATGAAAAGTGAAAGATAAAATTGAAACTCACCTTTTTCAGAGGAGTAGCCTGTCTCATATCATATAGTACTATGTTCCGGTCAGAAGCACAACTTCCCAAGAGAAAAGTCTGAAAATAAACATAACCATCACCAGTTACAGACCAGGCCAGCCAACAAATGGAAAATTGCTTAATTATCATTAACACCAGGTAAACGTACCAATGTATAATTTCAACCTCCATTTTAAAAGGTTATGATAAATCATCCATAACCTCAGCAACCCAAGTCATATAGTTCTATAAACAAGTTCCTATGCATGTATGGCCGGTGCTCATGATTGTGTGGATAACAGCATGTTCTAACTCATAAAAGAACATACTTGATTTAGCCATTCTTCAAATCAGATTTGTTTCCTGCTTTGCTATTACAAGTAACACTTCAATAAACATTTTATATATTTAACTCTTCTTCTTTGAGATATTTCTTTACTTACTTTAGAATTTCCAGGGTGGTGCAGTAGGGTAACCTACCACTTGTGGCACCAGCATCCCCAAGTGGGTGTCAGTTCGTGTCCCAGCTGCTCTGTTTCTGACCCAGCCCCTTACTTATGGCCTGAGAAAGCAGCAGATGGTGGCTCAGATTCTTGGAACCCTGCACTCACGTGAAGACCCGGAATCTCCTGGCTTCAGACAGGCCCAGTTCTGGCTGTTGCAGTCATTTGTGCAACAAACCAGCCGATGAAAGATCTCTCTGTCTCTTAATACTGCCCTTCAAATAAAAATAAATCTTAAAAGGATTTCCATAGTGACATTACTAAATCTAAACGAACAATAATTCACAGCTTGTGTTATTTAGAGCTAATTATTTTCCAAAGATTTTCTTAAAAGCCACCCATTTTGTTTCTGTCTGAGATTTCACCTAATGATGTCTTTTCAACCTTTTTTAGCTTCTCATTTCTGACCAAGTTCTATTTCTAAAAACAAAGACTTGTATTCAAGCAAAATAAAAAAATTCTACCTACACTGGGAGCTGAGTTTCACACTGTAAAATGTGGCAATTCTCAGCATAACTCTAGGCTTCAATATTTTAACAGAAAATTAATAATTCATGATTACAGGAGATAAATACACTCCATTTGTTCACGGCAACATGTCATTTCTATTAAGATTAACATAAAATAAGAGACATGCACACCATTTGCTTTTATCGCTAAGTTAGTTCATAAGGTTAATAAAAAGCACAGCTGTACAAACAGAGCTTTTACAGTCAACTTTGAAAACACGGCTGCTGGGCCAGCACTAAAAATTAATCATGATTTTTAGAACTGGTCATCTACTCTTCTGAAACAGGCATTCACCAAACTAGAGAAGCAAAAGATTTCTGATAATGTAGGAATTAGTATCTGTCTAGGTTTGTGTTTTCATATAGTACTAACATCACCATGTCGAATTTCGTCACTTTAAAAAAATGCTCACATATATTACCACATTTTATATTTACAACAAACTTGTGAAGTACACTGTGTGAGATATAATTAATCTTGTTTTAAAAATAATGAAACAAATATAGAGAAGAATTGTGATTTAATGCAAAAGTGTGTTTGTTGGAAACACAGCTCCAGCTGAACTTCATTCCAAGTAGGCCATGAAGTGTTCCTGTACTTGGCTTATGTCTGTAGCCTGCTTCTGCTCAAGGTCACCTTGGACTTGTAGGGAAGGCTGTGAAAAAGATTTCGTGAAGCCAGATACTCTAACTTAGTGACCAGCAACCTTCTAGTACAAGGCCATGGAATTAAGTATTTCCAGAATTGTGGGTCATGTGCACTCTGCAGCAATTATTCAACTCGGCCACTGTAGCACAAGAACGGTGAAAGACCATACATGCTAGAGCTCAGTTGTGTTCTAGTAAAGCTTTACTTATAGACAGAAGGCACAATTGCCTCACAGCCATTACTATGCCAACCCCTGCTCTAGGTTTGCAGCTTCTCAAGTAAGTGTGTATGTAGGGGTCAGCATATTGGTATAACAAGCTAATCCAACACCTGCAGTGCTGGTGTCACATATGGGTGCCAGTTCAAGAATCAGCTGCTCCAAAACTGACTTAGCTCCTGCTTATGGCAAGGGAAAGCAGCAGCAGATGACTCAGCTCCTCAGGTCCCTGCACCCACATGCAACACCCAGAGGAAGCTCTTGGCTCCTGGCTTCAGGTCAGCTCAGCTGTAGCTTCTGTGGCCATCTGAGGAGTGAACCAGTGGATGGAAGACCTCTGTTACTCCTCCTCTCTCTGTAAAATCTGCCTTTCAAGTACAAATAAAGAAATCTTAAAGCACTTAGAAAAATTGCCCGTAGGCATGTGCAGGCGGCAAGGCAATCCTGAATGCCTTCTCAGCAATCCTGCAAGACCATGCTCACCATGCATGCGGCACCTCAGGTTTCAATACACCACGTGGACCATTCTATACCTGCTAGTTGACTTAGCCTTTCCTCCCTCTTTTTATCTGCTTGGGTCCCTGAGAGTAGAAAATTTGCACTCACCACTGGAATCTGTTTATAATTTTACTTTTTTTTTTTTTTTAAGATTTCTTTCTTTCTTTCAAAGAGCTACAGAGAGGGAGAAACAGAGAGAGATCTTTCACCTGCTGGTTCACTTGCTAGTCGGCCTCAATAACCAGGCCAAAACCAGGAGATAGGAGCTTTTTCCAGGACTCCTATGTGGGCTACAGGGGCCCAAGCACTCAGTCCGTATTTTGATGTTTGTCCCAGCCCATTAGCTAAGAGCTGGATTGGAAGCTGAGCAGCTGGAACATGAATTCATGCTGAGACTCTGGCACTGTAGGCAGTGGCTTTATGTACTTTGCGACAATGCTGGTCCCCCATCAGCTATACATGTAGTGATTTCCTTTTCTCCCTACAGAAGGACATCTCTACTGAGTCTTCTGGACAATAAGCTCATCTACTGGTACATATTCAGATAAAGCTGAAGGACAAGTCTAGAGTCTGATGGCTCACTTGGCCTTCAAGGTTGTCTCCTTTCCTAAATTCAGATCTTCACGGACAATATTTAGTTGCATCTGGAAGGAACTAGAATCAAAACCCAGATTTACAAAGAAAAACATGACTGTAACCAGTTCTCATGCAGTACAATGACCATGAACATTACCATGAAGTATTGGTTCCACAAGGGTTAAAAAAAATCACAAGCTGTCGCAAAAGCATAATGATATAATCTGGAGCACAAGTGATGAAGACATGAGCAAAACTAAAACCCAGTGCTACAGACACACATGCTACTAGGTCCTTGCCCGGTATGTTTTGGGTGTAGACACCTAAGTATGCTGCCAGCAAGGGTAGCAGTACCAGAGGCTGAACCATTAAGACCCATTCAATCCTGCACTTTAAGCTTTCAGGATCATCAAGCCAAAATAAATCTTTCCTTATAAAAATAAACAACAACACAGTACTTCCTTGGATTCTAGGTCCAGGATCGCACGCACACACACACACTCTCTCTCTTCTTTGATGATGCTTACTGCTAGTACCTTGGACTACACTGCAAGCAAATATGTTTAGATTTGACTAAAGATGTCAGAATTCAGATAAAATCTGGAAAACTGAACAAAAGCAAGAATAACACTGAAATTCAGAAATTCTTTCACACATTTAAGTTTCCTAAACAGAGGTGAAATTAGAAAACAATAAGCAGAATATACCTGCTATATTAAACAATAACAAGGAAACAATAAGCACATTACCTCAATTGGGTTAAATTTAACACTGCTTATACTGTCAAATCCCCAGGTCATTGAACATATAGGATTGGTTCTTTGTTCATCCCAAATGTCCACCTGCTGTCCACATGTGGCAAAAACAGGATCTTTCCAGTGATGATCAATGCCAGTATACACTGTCTTTAAAGGCAAAGAGCATATTATGAATGAGTTCATAGATAGTTCCAATCTGCAGAAAACTGTAAAAATATTTATCTATACTTTTTGAGGAAATTCCTGTTGACAGCTTCCTTGAAGCTCTCTTTTATAGGGTTAATACTACCATAAAGAGATAAGACATTTTAAAAGAATGCAACCAACTTTTAGATATCACTAATTTGTTTCTACATCAGAATTATTTCCACCTCACACTCATACCTCACCCTCAAGTCCCTTTAAGAACATTTAAGGGCTGATATTGTGGTAGCATGGGTCAAGCTGCTACCTACAATGTGGACACCCCTATATGAGAACACCACTTTGCATCTTGGCCACTCCATCTCATATCTAGCTCCCTGATAATGCACCTGGGAAGGCAGAGATGGCCCACAAACATGGGCCCTAGCACCCACATGGGAGACCTGAGTGGAGTCCCCCACTGTTGCGTCCATATGAGTAGTCAAACAAGAGATGAATGATTGGTCAATCTATAACTCCTATTTTCAAACAAATAAAGTAAAAAACCAGAAACAGAATTTAAACATGTACCTCCCATAATACTGAAATGACAAAATTGTGATTTTCGAAATGGTCATGCTTAAAGATTTCCCCAAACAACTGAAACAGCCACGTGTGGGTCAGGTCAAACCCAGAAGTCCAAAATTCAATCCAGGCCTCCACAGGAGGCAGGGACTCAAGAACTGGCCATCCCTTGCTGCCTCTCAGGGTGCACACTGTCCGGAAGGTAAAACTGGGAATGCAGGCAGGATGGATTCCAGAGACTCCAGCTACAGGAAGTAGGTAGGTGTCTAAAGAGGTATCTTACCTGATACACTGAATGCTACTATAGATGAAATCTCATTTAAGAACTCTGAGTGCTTAATAAAAAGTGTAAGTACTATAAATCACAAGTAGGTCAAATGTTCTGTGTTTAAGCTAAGGCTAAACCATGCTATCTGATTTACAGGACAATCAGTAAGAAATGTGAAAAAGAGTTATACAGGGGCACAGTGCAATAGCTTTAGTGACTAAATCCTGGCCTTTCATCCACCAGGATCCCAAATGGGCACTGGTTCGTATCCTGGCTGTGCTACTTCCCATCAGGCTCGCTGCTCGTAGCCTGGGAAAGCAGCAGAGGATGGCCCAAAGCCTTGGGATCCTGCACCCATGTGAGAGATCCAGAAGATGCTCCTGGCTCCTGGTTTTGGAATGGCTTAGCCTCGGCCATTGTGGCCACCTGGGGAGTGAACCAGTGGATGGAAGATCTTTCTCTGTTTCTCCTTTCTGTATATCTGCCTTTCCATAAAAAATAAAATAAATCTAAAAAGGAAAAAAAAAAAGAAAGATTTATGCAAGATATGGCCAGGATAATGGCTCAATTGGCTAATCCTCTACCTGCAAGTGCCAGCATCCCATGTGGGAGCTGGTTTGTATCCCAATTGCCCCACTTCCCATCCAGCTCCCTAACTGTGGCCTGGGAAAGCAGTGGAGCATGGCCTAGAGCCTTGGGATCCTGTGCCTACATGGGAGACCTGGGGAAGCTCCTGGTTACTGGCTTCGGAACGGCACAGCTCCAATCGTAGCAGCCATTTGGGCAGTGAACCAGCAGACGGCAGTTATTTCTCTGTCTCTCCTTTTCTTTGTAAACCTGCCTTTCCAATAACTTAATCTTTTGAAAAAAAATTTATACAAGAAGCTCAAATTATTACATATCTTACTTTCCTAAAGGACTATTTCAAGTAAGGAAGTGTGAGATTTGTGTAATATTTATGACAATATAAAAAAGACAAAAACTGACACAGAATTTATCTGGACATTCTACTTCATAGATATTTCTTCATGGCCTTGCTATTAAGAAATATCTCATTGCATCCTTGAGCTGAAAACAGAAACCAAACCCTTCTACAATGAATAATAAAAAACTGTTCAAATTTTTTACTTGCAAAGAGCCCTAACTGCAATAAGTATTACTTAAAACAGGTCAATTACTGTGGCCTAAAGTCTCATTTCTTACTTATGTCACTTTACTTTTTAGAAATTAAAATTATGAAATGTCATGAAGAGAATTTGAGCAGGCAAAGCATAGTGGGATTTGTTCTCACACCTTTCCTAATATTGTATGCAGTGGCTCTTCCTCTTCTCCGCAACCTGGGCCATCCATTTTCCACTGCTTCACAGTTTTGTCATCACCAACCTAGGAATATTTAGGATGATGATGATGATGTTAATGAACAATGGTCACAAATAAAACTCACCAGCATATATATCAAATGTAAACATTTTGTTTAAAAAGCACACTCTATTCATGTAATATATCAATTTTTTAAAGATATATATATCCTACCGTGTTACAGCAAAGATGTTGACAAGTGTCTAAGTGATATAAAATTAAAAATACTAAGAATGATACAAAAAAAAGAAAAGAATAGCAGTAAAGTTAGGCTATAAGTGCGGCAAAAATTTTTCCTCCAATAAAGATCACAATTTGAATTAAGGAGAAAAATTGATTATAATAGAATGATATTTATAAAATCAGGCTAGTCAAAACTTTGAAACAATATGTCTTTCAAGAAAATAAGATTCCAGATAGCTTTGAAGAAATGAAATAAAAAACATGGAAATACACCAGAGACCACATTTTTATAGTTTCAGAATAGACAGAGTTCTTCTCCACCGACACAGAACTCAAATCACCAGTTTTCAAACTGGTTACTGTCAAACGCTGGACAAAGTACCCTGAAAGCTTTTCAGGATCCAAAAGGTCAGAACCATTTTCACATTTTAATCAAGGCATCATTTTTCTTTAAACTGTGTTAACAGTTGCACTGACAGGGAAAAAGAGACACTCCGAAATGTTGGCAGCTTAGTCCAAATCAAGACAAAGCAATCGTCTATGGTAATTTAGACTCAGGTCACTGGCAGACACATTCAAAATATTAGATGAGATAGACTGCAAAACAAAACAAGCCATGTAGCATCATTTGGGCTTAAAACAAAATAATCATAAATGTGATATTATACAAGCATATGAGGGAATTTTTAGAAATCAATTGAAATATATACAATAAAAAGAAAAACCTTTGGAAGGATTTTAAAATGTTTTGTCACCAAAATAAAACTTACTCTTAATTCAATTTTTCTGCAATTTTATGAAGTTCCCTCATATACACATCATACTGCCAGTTTTCACTTACAAGTCTGTATTACATACAAATTACATATTTTCCATTAGAAACATTGACATATTTATCTATAGAAGACGTATGAATTCAGTTGCTTTCCTGCAGCAAATTCAAAAAGAAAAACTTTCAGCAGCACACTTCGCAGTGTGCTTGAGATTAGAATAAGGGGTTTAGATGGAGGTTCTGATACTAAGATGAAACAGGAACTTCTTTTGTTGAGGATATAAATGAACCTGAAGCCTCTTTATAATATACTTAAACAATATTTAACTGGGCTGTATCACATTAACAACTCTGAATCTAAGCTATTGGCATCATACCAAAACTCAGTTCTGGGGACCTGATTCCACAGGGAGCCCTCAAGATGCAATCTAGATACTCAAATCTCTGTCGATGTGGCCTGACCCAAAGGTCTTTTGAGTATTTATATGAAATAGGGTGAGCCATGTCCCTGAGCACACCCTCCTGCATCATGGTTTATGAGAATTAAGTTCTGATAAATACTGTGGACAAGCTGAAGATCTGCGATCAAGGAGAACGATGTCTGATGCAGCCTGCGGAGCACCAGCCTCGGCAGACCAGGGAGCCTAAGGTGAGCATGTTTGCACAGACAAATGGCTCTACAACAGCATGTGCCTGTTCAGAACAACGCCTCATTCTATCTGCATGAGGAGCAGGACCTGCTAAGGTGATGTGCATTACAGACTGGAACAACTGGAGAAACTCAGGTAACAGAGGTTTTATGAGATTATGAACTAACCATTTCAAAAAGAAGAGGAGGGCTTGGCACAGTGGCCTAGTGGCTAAAGTCCTCACCTTGCACGTGCCAGAAACCCATATGGGCGCCGGTGGCCCCACTTCCCATCCAGCTCCCTGCTTGTGGCCTGGGAAAGCAGTAGAGGATGGCCCAAAGCCTTGGGGCCCTGAACCTGCGTGGGAGACCTGGAAAAGGATTTCCAGGCTCCTGGCTTCGAATCAGCACAGCTCTAGCCGTTGTGGTGACTTGGGTAGTGAATCATCAGATGGAGGACCTTCCTGTCTTCCTATCTGTATATCTGCCTTTCCAATAAAAATACATAAATCTTTAAAAAAATAATAAATAAATAATTAAAAAGAAGAAGAAACACTAAGGACTAAAACTAAGCCAAGAAACAGCTCTCACATGTGTCTCATGATCTCACTTAAATATGAAAGCTAAAAAAGCTGAACTTGGAGCATGTACCATACCATAGCAAGCTAAGCCTCTAGCTGCAGCGCCACCATCTCATATGGGCAGTCTACTTTTCTCTCTTTTTTTTTTTTTTAAGATTTATTTATTTGTATTACAAAGTCAGATATATAGAGAGGAGAGACAGAGAGGAAGATCCTCCATCCGATGACTCACTCTCCAAGTGAGTGCAACGGCCGGTGCTTTTGCCAATCTGAAGCCAGAAGCCAGGAACTTCTTCCAGGTCTCCCACACGGGTGCAGGGTCCCAAGGCTCCGGGCCGTTCCCACGACTGCCTTCCCAGGCCACAAGCAGGGAGCTGGATGGGAAGTGGAGCTGCCGGGATCAGAACCAGCGTCCATATGGGATCCTGGCGTGTACAAGGTGAGGAGGACCTTAGCCGCTAGGCCACCGCGCTGGGCCCGGGCACTCTACTTCTAATCCAGCTCCCTGGTGGTGGTCTGGAAGGGCAGTGGAGGCAATGAAAGACAACAGAATAATGATAACAATAGATTACATTTATTTACAACTTACAAATTATTTATTTCTGGATTTTTCCATTAACAGAAACACTACTTCTAAGCTAGCTCCCTGGTGGTGGTCTGGAAGGGCAGTGGAGGGCAGTGGAAGGCAATGGAGAATGGCCCAATGCCTTGGGCCCTGTACCCACAAGGGAGACTCGGAAGTAGCTCCTGGCTCCTGGTTTCATACCAGCCCAGTCCCAACTGTTATGGCCATTTGGGAAATGAGCCAGCAGATCGAAGATTTCTCTCTGTAACTCTCAAATAAAATGACTCTTAAAATTATTTTTTACATTTTGATTTGAAAGAGTACAATTACAGAATCTTAAACTATTTTCTACATATCCACATCCTTTAAATGCTTTCTCACTCTTCACCTTTATCATCCTTGTAGTAGTTTACAAGACTACTCCCCTCCTGGGACACGAGGTTCATTCTTTGGCTCTTCGAGCTCTGCATTCCCCATATTCTAAGGAAGAGCATTTCCTAAGACGACCACAATGATGTCTCTGTTTTCTCTATATTACTGCCTTTCACTTCCTCCCAAAGATTCTATCTTGATGATGCCAAGTTCGGCTGGGATTTCTCTCAACTCCAGACCTGCCACTTTCAAGACGACATTTTCAATCACAGCATATCCCACTAGTCTAGCTTACCTCATCCTACCTTTCTTATTCCCATCCTTTCCTAAAACTTGCTCTCAGCTCTGACTTCTTTTCTGAAAAAAGAATCACCATTTTTCTAGGCACTTCTCAGTTCACAAGCCTCTAAAATCTTTCTAAATCTAACCATGCCATCTATTGTTTTCACCCACTATGTAACCTTATTATTTTCAGTAGAGTGCACTAAAATAGCTTTCAAACTGATCATTGTTGTTAAATTAATTGTCTCCCATATGGGAGATGGTTTGGGTCCTGGTTGCTCCATTTAAAATTCAGCACCTTGTTAATATGTCCACGGAAAGCAGCAGAAGATGGTCCAGGTACTTCCGCCCTGTAACCACATGGGAGACCTGAGCGGACAATTGGACTGGCTTAGAGCTGGTCATGTGGTCATTGTGGCCACCTGGTGAGTAAGCTGGTGGATGAAGATCCCTCTTTTTCTTTGTCTCTCCCTACATACCTGCTTTTTTAATAAATAAATAAATGAATTTTAAAAAGAACTGTTATTTGTACACTTAAGTTCACAGCATTATTTATAAAAGCGAAAACAAGCCAAATGCTCATCGATGAGTGAATGAATAAAATGTACTATACACATACAATGAAATTATTATTCAGCTTTAAAAAGATAGGATGTGTGCCACGAGATAGATAAAAGATAGATAGATTCTGATAAGATAGATTCTGATAGACAAGATAGATTCTGATGTGTGCCACAAGATAGATAAAAGTTGAAGAAAATATGCCTAGTGAAATGAGAGATACAAAAAGGCTTATGTAAAAAAAAAGGGACACACAAGAATTGTGTGATTCTACTTCCATGGGGTTCAGACAAACTGAAAGTGAAACAGTTGTTATCAATGGCACAGGTCACTGGGAAACCGAGAGCTGACTGTTCAACAGACAGAATTTGTTACCTGGAGACAGACTGTGCTGATGACTGCGCACAGTGTGAACTTACTGTCACTGACCAGGTCCCTGGAAAACTAGGACTTTTCAGGGTTTATGAAGCTATTTTACTTCATAAAACTGCAAAAGGGCATTGGAATAAATAAATAAACTTGAGGGTAAGTTATTCACTTTGAACATTCTGACATATGTTGGACAAATTTGGTGACTTTGGACTTGATGGTCTTACACTTACAGTAAAAAAGGAAGTTCCACAAAAGCGTGCACACATTCCTCGTACAAAGCCTTCATGCGCTTGGATTGCACGAACACATTTCCGCTGAGTCAGGTTCCAAATTCTAACCTGTAATAAAGTATATCAGGAAACTTCAGGGAACTGTAAATATAAAATGTTTGGGCAAAGGACTACTACATTTGAAGAAAAATAGACACTAAAAGGCTGATTAGTGACACCAGACAGCTGAAAGCAAACCCTGGGGATTAAAATAATACAATGCAGATGGATAAATACAACAACACACAGAAAACGCAATCTGTCAAATGTCTGTCGATGCGCCTTTAAAGAGCTTCAAAACTTACTCCTGCCAGAGAAGGAAAACTGAGTGTTGAATTACTAACAACAACCTTTGTGGGAAAAACTCACATATGAACAATTATTTTGCTTACTATCAAACTAAGTCTTAAGCTGCTCTCTTTATAGTTTCTTATATTTAGTAAGAAGCTAATAATTTTATCATTTCAAACAAAATTTAGTAAAGAATTACACTGAAATCAAAGCAAGATAGCTAAAATATATTTAAAAAAATTGAAATACAACCATCTTGATTCTGAAGTACCAATATTTAGGCAGCACTGACCTCTCCATCACATGCCCCGGAAAGGACGGTCGTCAGGCTCTTCGGGTGCTTCGCCAAGCAATTGATTCCATCACGGTGACCATCCAGAGAAGCAAGGAATGGTTTCGCGAACACCCGTTCCAGTTTGGTCGCATTTAAAGCTCTTACGTATTCTCTTGGGACTTCAAAAGGATGTAAAGTAGGATCGTAGTTTCTTGGAACTGAAATAAAAAGGATTCCTCTAAATTAAATAATTCACGTTTAATATTTCCTGTGGGTTTCCTTAGCTAAACATTCGATTTACTCAATAAGCCTTTAATCCAGCACTCTGTTCTATACCAAACTCCATGAAGAATTCAATAGCTTAAAACCTGTTACCAGAAACCTTTCAAAATTACCAGAAAATAAGGGAATGCATACATAGAAAACAGACTACATCTGCACACTCATACACAAAGGGAGAGAGAATGCTTTTCCTTTTTAATGTTTTACTACACTTTCACAAAATTCAAAGACCTCCTTCCATATGTTCTACTACACTCCTCACCTGAACTCTAAGTTCTCAGTCAGGATATACAATACATTCTTCATGTGTGGGCTTTAAGTCTAGCACAGCGTGTGGCACAAAGCAATTGCATGATAAATGTTTGCACACTGAACTGTAAACTCCTTGTGGGGCCCAGAACACTATTCATCCCTGGTGCTAAGCCCTACGGATACACTGTAGTGGTTATGACTACATTACATAGTGGCTCTTTATTAGCTCTTCCATGCATGCTTATCTACCTGAAGTACACAGGAGCTCACCACGTGTCAAGCACTGTTCCAAACATCTTATCTTAACTCCTTTCATCTCCACAGCACCCTATGTGTTAAGTTCTATTGCTCTTTCTTGTCTTCAAGATAGGGAAGCGAGGCCACAGAGGTGAAGTAATTTGCCGAGATTGTGATGGAGCCACAGAAGCAGTCTGGCTCCAGAAACCACGATGCCAAACACACTGTCTCAGCTAATATTTACTTAAGAAATAACTCTAAGTCCTCATAGCTTAAGAAAACAAAAACATAAAACAGAAACTCTCAATGTGTGAGAATAAATGCATTTTCTTTTATGCATGTGCACATCATATTCAATGCACACTAAAATTGAAACTGTACATTCTTAGTTAATTCTATACTCCATCCTTCCTAATAACAAAGTCAAAGTTATACTCATTCTTGTTGAGAAGTGTTAATTCATTGTCCCTTTTAGTCACTTAGTCTTGGCCCTTATTACTTTACATGTGGACTATTGTAATATCACCCCCATTCACCTTGGTGGCAGTCCAAGTCACAGTCATCAGATGAACCATCCTAAAACTTAGCTTTTCTTGTAAATATTTATTTATTTTTATTAGAAAGCCACATTTTACAGACAGAAGGAGAGACAGAGAGAAAGATCTTCCATCCACTAGTTCACTCCCCAAGTGACTGCAATGGCCAGAGTTGAGCTGACCCAAAGCCAGGAGCTTCTTCCAGTCTCCCACCAGGTGCAGGGTCCCAAGGCTTTGGGCTATTCTCTACTGCTTTCCCAGGACACGAGCAGGGAGCTGGAAGTGGAGAAGCCAGGATAGGAATTGGTACCCATATAGGATCCCAGCGCATGCAAGGGAAGCATTTAACCTTTTTGGGTACCTACCATGCAAGGCCCAAAACATAGCTTTTTAACATGTCACTCCCAGGCCCACCAACTTTCAAAGTTTCAAATTTTAAATATGTTCCCCAAGAGTAATAACAGTAATGTAATTTTCAAGAACATACCTCTTTCCAACACATGGACATTTACTTACTGGGAGTCTATTTTTTAACACTGAAGATTCTCCTGTCGGTTTATTTCAGTGTTTGATTTTAATGGCTGCAAGAGCTGAAGGAGACACAGGCAGGACTTGATTTTGCAGCCTGCTGTATTAAGAGGAGCACGTGCACACTGGGACTGTTCTGTGATAACAGACCTGACTCCATTACTGTGACACTCACGGAGTAGGACTGGCTCAGTGAGCATGCTCTGTCACAGTGAGGAGGGACTGACTGCACACAGACAAGCAGGTCTAAGATACTGTCCACGGGCACTGAAACTTACTTGACTATTTAATGTTCAGTCCCATCCACTAATCTTACAAAAGTTATTTCCAAAGTTTGTTTAGAAAATTACTCTCTCTGATGTCAATGACTGTTCCCACAACTATCTGATACTGTTATAACTTTAATAATAGTTTCTAATTTTTAAAAAACTGTCCCCACTTTTTCATAGAGGCAAAAGTGAATTTTTCCATTTTCAAATCTTTTCACCATTTTCAGTACAAAATATTTTGAGCAACGGAAATATCTCCAAGCATACGTTTTTGAAAACAATCTCTCTATAGCACAAGATTATTTGAAAGCCACTTTCTCGCCCAAAATTAAAATGGATTCTTAAGGAATAGGTTATGTTTTATCTTTCTCAAAGAAGTAAAAGCAGCCGAAGAAAAATGTTCAGTATTCAAAGCCACAGAAGAGTTTTGAAAATCTAATAAGTGCTTTATTCATTCCTATGTTCTACAACTCTTGGTTAAAAACTTTGATGTGACAACCAAAGAACTTCTGCATGAAAAAAACATTTTCATGGTCCCTTCATAAATTGGTAAAGACTATCTCAATTAAGATACTATATAACCCCCTAATAAATGAAACTATAAGATACTGCAGTACCTTGGCACGAGCATACCTTTGTCAACCCTCAGGATATGTGAATTAACATATGGCAGAGATGAGAATATCAATGTAAATTCAAGTATTGCATAAAAATTAAGAAAAAAATTTGAAGTTTCAATTATTTTTACAACACAACCAGGACAACCAATTGTAGACACTTCCAATAAATCGAATGAGGTTGAAACTCCTTTGTTTATTTTTGCTTACTTGAAAAGTAGAGACAAGAGAGAGCTACTGGTTCACTGCCCTTGGGCTTGCAACAGCCAGGGTTGGGCCAGGGTAGGGCCAGGGTAGAGCTGGAAGTCCAGAACCCAACAAGCTGGGTCTCCCACACAGACGGCAAGAGCCCAAGTGCTAGAGCCCCTACCTGCTGCCTCACAGGGTCCGCACCAGAACCTGCACCTGGAAGCCCACCTGGGACTCAGGCTTGTGTGGAGCTTTCACTTGAGCATTCCTCCCTGTGCGTGTCATTTCTTCCACCAAGTATATGTAACTCTCACCCAAATCTATCTAAATCCTACACATATTTTAAAAATACTAAATTTTTTTTTAAAAGATTTATTTTTATTACAAAGTCAGATATACAGAGAGGAGAAAAGACAGAGAGGAAGATCTTCCGTCCGATGATTCACTCCCCAAGTGAGCTGCAATGGGCCGATGCGCGCCGATCCGATGCCGGGAACCTGGAACCTCTTCCAGGTCTCCCACACGGGTGCAGGGTCCCAATGCATTGGGCCTTCCTCGACTGCTTTCCCAGGCCACAAGCAGGGAGCTGTATGGGAAGTGGAGCTGCCGGGATTAGAACCGGCGCCCATATGGGATCCCGGGGCGTTCAAGGTGAGGACTTTAGCTGCTGCTAGGCCATGCCGCCGGGCCCAAAAATACTAAATTTAGATCTTATGTCTTTCATAAACTTTTCAAATCACTGTGATCATGTCCACCTCCAAATTCACGCACCCAGTGAACAATAAACACTGTTGAAGCACTTGCCACATACACAGCACTGACAACAGTACAGTTGATACACTCTTGGCACATATTTATGCACGGTGTTAACTTGCAGGAAGCCCAAGGAAGTTTTAGAAACAATTTTCTTGGGCCCTATCCTAGTACCTGATATTACATATTTACAAGAAAATAACACTTAATAAAAACGAAAGAATAAAGGAAGGTGAAAGTGTTTCCCTTTATGTTTTACAGAACTTCAAAGTTTTATTATTCCATCCTGCTGCCAGCTTTCTACCAGAAAGTAAAACAGGGAGACCGTGGGGCCAACATTGTAGCAGGGAGCGGTGGGGAGGAAGAACAGGCTAAGCAGTGGTTGGAGTCCCAGCAGCCCCACTGCTGACCCACCTCCCAGATAATGTGCCTGAGAAAGCAATGGGAAGAGGGACCAAGCACCCAGGGCCCATATGTGACAGATTCCAACAGAGTTCTAGGCTCTTGGCTTTGACCTGGTCCAACCAGATGCTGCAAATATATAAGGAGCAAATCAGTGGACAGATTATCTCTCGTTTTGTCTCTCCCTCTTTCAAATAAATAAACAAATCTAAAAAAGAAAAAAAAAAAAAACAGGAGGGGATGGTCTGACATTGTGGTGTAGTAGGCAGTCCAGCTGCCTTAAGTGCTGGCATCCTATATAGGTGCCAGTTCAGTCCCAGCTACTCCACTTCCAACCCAGCTCCCCAAGGGCCTGGGGAAAGCAATGGAAGACAGCCCAAGTGCTTGAGTCCTTGGTACCCATGTGGGAGACCTAGAAGAAGCTCCTGTCTCCTGGCTTCAGCCTGGCCCAGCCCCAGCTGGTGCAGCCATTTAGGGTGTGAACTAGTGGATGGCTGGCTGGTCAGCCTCACTCTCTCCTTCCCTCCCTCTTTCAAATAAACAAATACATCTTTTTAAAAGCAATCTCAAAAACAAAGACCTTAATGGGTTTTCTTTTAAAGACCAGAAGACTAACCACTTCCAAACACTGAAACAGTATAAAGCAATGATTAAGTTCCAGCTGCTGATTAATCACAGTGTAAACACAAAACTCTTCTCCTGGCTGCAAGCTTATCCTGATGGAAACACTGTGTTAACCAAAATAACAATCTCAAGACAATGTGGTAAACACTGACAGAAGTATAAGAAACTGTGATGGAAATGCAGATGTGTTCAAATGGCAGTAGGGAATGTGCAGTGTGTGTGTTCAGAGCTTTCCTGAGGTGGCTGCTACTCAGGGTGAGGGTATTTGGCACACAAAACTTGACAGAATGCCTTGAAGGCACACTAAAATGGGCAAGGGTGAACCCACCCTACGTGGTGAAAGTGGGAATGAAGGAGCTACCACAGGGTCCAGGATGAGAGATGGTGTCAAGTACCAATGACAGATCTGCATTTTAGAGATGTTACTACAAGTCAGCTTAACCCTGTCAACATTTTGGGAGCAGAAAGCAGGTATCTCTCTGTCAGCAATGTTCACACATACAGTGATCATTTCTAGTACTCAAAATAGTGAGATGCCATTCCAGGTTCCTCCATTCATACCCCCTCTTTTACCCTGCAGTGACATGGGCCACTTCAGCACTTCACACCTGCTAGTATCTTCCATCTGCTTTTGCCATCGAGGTACCATGAGCTCTCACTCCTATGTGGTCACCAGAGGATACAGGATAAACCTACCTCATTCATTCCACCTTGCCCATTTCCCCCTCAAACTTTCCCTAAGAGTTGTTGCTAAAGAGAAAACCGATAGCTTCCAGTCTCAACTTTTTCCCTCTTTCATATTAAGATTCTAACTTAGAGCGGTAAGGTGGCCAGAAATGAGAGCCACAGGCAGGTTTAAAGACGCCTGTGTAACTTTTAAATCTTTCAACTCCACGAGTCTGACCCATTCAAGTTCCACTTAAGCAATGGGAACCCCAGGACAGAGCTCAGAAGTGGAGCAGGGGAGACGGAAGTGTTCGCCCCCCATAGACAACTGTGAGTATGTCCCACTAACAACGGCGGCTTCTGCCACTCCGTTCTCCAACGGCCCCAGCTGTCAACGCTTGCCTTGGGAAAGGGAAAATGGGAGAAAAACGATCCTTGTCCCGGGGAGGAGCGCTGCGTTTCCCTCTGCACCGCCCCCCAAACATACAGCTTTTCCTCCGCAGAGAACGAGGCTAGACCCCAGCACTCGCGGAAGACGCCCGTACCTCTCTGTAGGTCCAACTTGGTTTCACGGACATAATTGTCCGGATTCCGGCTCAACATCTTCACCTTCATCTCGGCGGCTCTTCCTCCCGGACCCCACGAGTCTCTCCGAACCAGTTGCACTCACCGCCTCTACCTCCCGCACATGCGACTTCCGCTTCCCGTGACGTGCCTGCAGGGAGCGGAAGACGGCCGGCCTGCGGCCCCCGGCTCCAGCGGCGCTCCGTAGCGGCGCCGGCCGAGATTGCCGAGGGGGCGTTTCCTCAGCGGAGCGCTGCGTTGCTCGTCGGCGTGCTGGAGCGGGGCGGGAACTCGGCGGAGCCTGGCAGCCCGCCTCGCGCGTGCTCTCGGCGGCGACGTGGGGTCAGCTGCGCCCAGGCAGCTGCTGTGCGCGCACGAGTGCCCCGCCACGCGAGTGGGCACGACCCTCAGCTCGCCGACCGCGGAAGTGGGCTCGCGCCCGCGTTCTGTCACCACGGTGGCGGCCACTGCATCTCGTCCCACCACGTCCGCGGCCCTGGGCGCCGTGGTGTCGGCGGGCCCCGAGCCCATGACCGGCCAGGGACAGTCGGCGTCCCCGTCGTCGCCGTGGAGCACGGTCTTCTACCACGTCCGCTACGAGAACTTGGTGGCGGGCGTGAGCGGCGGGGTCTTGTCGAACCTGGCGCTGCACCCGCTCGACCTCGTGAAGATCCGCTTCGCGGGTAAGAGCCCACCGCAACTTGGGACCGCTGCTTCTACCTGTCAGCTCGAACTGGGGGTGGTGGGGTGGTGGTGGAGGGGACACTCAAAAGGAGACGTCGGGTCTGTCCTGGCTCTCCTGGAACTAGACTTAAAGAAGGGGAACTGGGGTGGGGAATGAGACCCCGAATAAAACATCTGTCCCTTGTCTCCCTTGCCCACCAAGACTGAGGGGTGGCGAGTGTGCGTTCAAAAATCTGCGAATGGCTGGGGTTGGAAAGTGGGAGTCAGATCCTGACTTGTAAATTGAGGAAGGGATCACCGCTCTTTAGAAAGGACTTGTCTCCAATGGAGGTGCTGTGAAATCGTTAGGGTAGCCACGTGTTTGGCAGCAATACCGAAAGGAAACTGCGGGCGCCTGGGGTCCGGCGTTCATCCCCGCAGATGGTTAGGGACACAATCCTCCGTTTGGAATACAGCCTGGTAAATTCAGCTCCGGACCGGATTCACAGATTCATAGATTCACAAATAACCTCTGATAACTTTACCAGCCTTTTGAGTTATCTTAATTGGATTAAGTGTTGTATGGGCTTTAGATGCACCTGATAGAGTATTGCTCTTGAAGGGACATATCATCTTTGTCATTTAGACATTTCTAGACATAAAACGTGGGGCAAAGTGGAATAAATGTAGATAAAACCCTAGGCATGCAGGTAGACTATGAAGATGATTGGTGGCCAGAGTGTAAGGTTCCCCCATAGAGGAGGCAAGAAGCCACTCAGGGACAGAACATCTGTAAAATGATGGAAGGTTGCCCTTAGGGAAAAACACCAGAAAGGCATATAGCTTCGTGGAGTTTATGATGCATGCACAAATAATAATGATCATTACTAAAAGTAATTCCACTGAACGTTTACTAGGATAAGCCAATGAAAGAAGAATTTTTCTCATTACACTCCTAACTAAAGGGTAAACTAACGTTGCCAGAGGTAGAAATAAAGAGTGACTCCAGAAAGTCAAGAAGCTCACAGATTAACGTATCTTTTATGCCATGTAAAAGCAATAGCCAGGACTGGGATGTTGGGAATGGGATCAAGACTAGGGACAAAGAAATGAAAGCAGCCTGGCAGCTGACGCTACCTACTGTTTGGACAGCCACCCCTGTTGATTGGAAAGAGTTCTTTTGGGGTGGGGTGGGGGCTAGTTGAATGATGGTGCACGGGGCAAAAGAAGGACAAGAAGTGCAATGAAACCCCCCCTACACACACACACAGATAGGAGGGTGTGGTGTAAAACATGCCGAAGGAAGGTGCTTTAGGTCAGCAAAGTCAGGTACTGCTAAGGGGCATGTGAAGAGAGGACTTCCAGAGTGCACTTGGAGGCCCTGGAGGAGAGCACTTGAACTGGTGAGTGAGGCAGAACCTGATTGCCCAGAGGCCAGCAAGTTCCTGGGGAGATTGTTGTTTTTCCTCAATAGAAGTACACAGTGATCCCAGAGGAGACTCTTAACTCAGCAGAGTGAAACCTGTTTAAATTCTGATGAGAAGGAGATTAGAGAAGGAGGAGGGAGGATAGTTAGGTTTCTAAGGGGAAAGTGGCGCTGAAAGGAAACAGGGTCTAGAATAATATGCAAACCTTCCAGACCAGAACCCTTAACAGGAAATACATTTTGTCTTTGCTATCCATGTCGCGTACACTCATGCACATTACACATACCCCTGCTTCAACCGTGTGAAATAGTAGTTATCCTTGCCACTTAAGTTGTCCTTTGTCATTGGTTTTTGTTTATTGCAATCTCTTTAAAAGAATAATATCAGCAATTTGCATAATTAACTCTTTGAAAAGGATGATTTATTTTGAAAGTCAGAATTAAAGGGGGACGGAAACAGAGCTCTTTCATCTGCTGGTTCCCTCCAGCATTGGTCCAGGCTGAAGCCAGGAGCTGCATCCAGGTCTCCCACATGGGTGGCAAATATCCCAGCACTTGGGCCACCTTCCAGTACTTTCAGGTCATTAGCAGGGATCTAGATGGGAAGTGAAGCAGTGGAGACGCTGACAGACACACATGTGGGATGCTGGGGTTGCAGGTAGCAGTTTGACTTTATCCACTCCACACTTAATGCCGCAATGCTAGCCACTCAACTTCTTTCTTTTTTTTTAAAAAAAAGATTTATTTTTATTACAAAGTCAGATATACAGAGAGGAGAAAAGACAGAGAGGAAGATCTTCAGTCCGATGATTCACTCCCCAAGTGAGCACAACGGGCCAGTGCGCACCGATCCGATGCCGGGAACCAGGAACCTCTTCCGGGTCTCCCACGCGGGTGCAGTGTCCCAATGCATTGGGCCGTCCTCGACTGCTTTCCCAGGCCACAAGCAGGGAGCTGGATGGGAAGTGGAGCTGCCGGGATTAGAACCGGCGCCCATATGGGATCCCGGGGCGTTCAAGGTGAGGACTTTAGCCGCTGGGCCCCTCAACTTATTTCTTAACCCATTTGTGATTTTTTAAAAATACCTGTAAAGAGCAGAAGCAGAGGAGATTAGTTTTATTAAGACATAAATTTCAGTGTATCTGTGGCAAAGAAAAGGAGTAAAACTGATGTCCAGCGAATAAAGTTGTGTTAGGATAAAATTGCTGCCTGCTCATTTTTTTTAGTCATTACATATCTTTCCTCCAAAATTAGTTTTCCCTGTGTTGATTCCATTCACCAAACATTTTTCATGTTTAGCTTGTGCTTGTTAGCATCTTTTAATGCAGTTACAGGCCTGAGAAAGTTTTGTGAGATGTGCTTAGACGTACATATGAATTCTGTAGTAGAGTATCTCTTTAAGACAATTATGAAGTTGTTTTGCTTTCTTCTTGGTTTTCCACCTTCAGAATCATGTTCCTTGGGTCCACTAGAATTGCCTTTCAAGAAAACATACTGATTATCTTAAGCACATTTGGACTTAGGTTTCTGAAATACAAGGTTTGAGGTAATAACCACATTTTTTGTGTGATTTTCAGGAATTAGCAGTTAAGACTTGCAAAAACAAAATACCACAGTGCAGCTTAACAAAAGAAATTATTTTCTTCCAGTTCTGAGGACTGGGAATCCAAGAGGAAAGAGTCAGTAGACGTGGTTTTCAGTGAGACCTCAGATCTGGGAGATGGCCGTGCTCCCCTGGTGTTTAAGCCTTGTGTAAGGACATGATTTCTTTCATCCCAAATCTCTACTCTTATATCATTTAACCTTAGCTATCTCCTCAAAGATACAGTCACACTGGGAGTTAGGTCTTCAACTTATGAATATTGGGGAAATGTGGTACATTTCTAAAAGGCCCTTGCCCTTTTTTCCAGCCTAATTCAGCTAAACCAGATCCCCACTGTTCTCCACGGCGGTGCCAGGTGCTGTATGATACATCATGTATTGGCATCAACTGTTTTCACCCATCAAACAATAAATCTATTTCTCCTCCTTCCCAAGTCAAGCTCCTCAAGCTCCTAATCCTTTTCGCCTGTTGCTGAGATATTTAGTATGATAAAGAAACCATTGATAGCTGCATTCTTCTCTGTGGTTTTGTACACCTGCTCACACTTCAGTGAATAGTCTTTCAGTAGTCCATTGCATTCCCTCATCTCCTATTTTGAATGTTCCGTTTCCCACAACGACATGGTATGAAGACATCAAGTTTATTAAGACTTATTTTTGAAAGGCTGAATTACGAAGAGAGGCAAAGACGGAGGTCTTCCATCCATTGGCTCACTCTCTAAATGGCCACGATGACTAGAGTTGGCCAAGCCAAAACCAGGAGCCAGGAACTCCCTTTGGGTCTCCCTCATGGGTGGCAGGGCTCCAAGAACTTGAACAGTCTTATGCTTTGCTTTCCCAGGCAAAAAATTGACAAGAAGACTAAATGCCATTGCTGATTGAAAATTGATGGTGTCTGAAAGTAGGATGATGGCATCATGAACTGAGATGTAGAAGGGACTAAGAAAAGTGTCTTGTTAATTGATCAAAGAGGATGCAAGGGAGACAGATTCATGGATTGTGGCCAGGTATCCGACATGGGCCTAGATGGTAGTGGTGTGTGTTTGTCATTACTTAGCACTAGAATAAGAGCAGTTTTTTACATAGTTGACAAGGATGCACGTGTATGAGGAGCACTGATTAAGGTAGGGAGGGTTGAGGCATGGGGGAAGGTGTATGGGACGAATGCTTCCAATTTTCCTTTTTTTCCCTTCTTTCCTGTTTCTAGGGAAGAAAAGGAGGGAGGGAGGGAGGGAGGGAGGAGGAGGAGGAGGAGGAGGCCACTCCCAGCTGCCTAACTACATCAGTACCTGGGGATGGGAGATGTCCACTTGATGTCATCTTTGAAACTCCAGTGTGGAGAATTAGTCCAAGGGTATTTATTACTTGAGTGGTTTACATAGTTTTTTGATAGAGGCGCTGCTGGTTTCGTTGGTCCAAGGTTGAGAAAATTCAAGGTCCATTGGCTGATGGAGTCCACCCCAGTGCATCCACTCATCCAGACACTTGAAGAGCAGCTTCTTCTTTTTTTTTTAAGATTTGTTTATTTTTATTACAAAGTCAAATATACAAAGAGGAGGAGAGACAGAGAGGAAGATCTTACGTCCGATGATTCACACCCCAAGCAGCCGCAACGGCTGGTTCTGTGCAACGGCCAGTGCTGTGCCGATCCAAAGGCAGAAACCAGGAACCTCTTCCGGGTCTCCCACATGGGTGCAGTGTCCCAAAGCATTGGGCCATCCTCGACTGCTTTCCCAGGCCACAAGCAGGGAGCTGGATGGGAAGCAGGGCTGCCGGGATTAGAACCAGCGCCCATATGGGATCCCAGTGTGTTCAAGGCGAGGACTTTAGCTGCTAGGCCACACTGCTGGACCCAAAGACCAGCTTCTTAAGGATGGGAAAGACTAGTTCAATTTTGGATTCATTCAAGTGAAATACATTTCTACTTTCTATTTTTTTTTAAGATTTATTTATTTTTATTGCAAAATCAGATATACAGAGAGGAGGAGAGACAGAGAGGAAAATCTTCCTTCTGATGATTCACTCCCTAAGTGAGCGCAATGGCCGGTGCTGTGCCATCCGGAGCCAGGAACAAGGAACCTCTCCAGGTCTCCCACACGGGTGTAGGGTCCCAAGGCTTTGGGCCGTCTTCGACTGCTTTCCCAGGCCACAAGCAGGGAGCTGGATGGGAAGCAGGGCCACCGGGATTAGAACCGGTGCCCACATGGGATCCCGGGCGTGCAAGGCGAGGACTTTAGCTGCTAGGCCACCGGCGTCAGGCCCCTCTACTTTCTATTCTGATTTTGCTTTGTGTTTACATTCGTGTGAAAGTAGAAAGAATTCCAGAGAAGTATTTTACTGTAGCCTCTACATTTTCTTTTCTGCGTCTCTTTGGATCTTTGCAGCATCCTTGATATTGAGTCTCTTGGTGATTTTATTTTGGGACAGGTATTTGCAAACATGAATATGCAAACAAATTCTTAATCATGTATATTGGTAACAAAAAAGTGTTAGATTTATTTAAAGAGGCTTTTGGATTGTTTGGAGAGTTAACTAAAATACTTCCTAAAATAATATTTGAGTGCATAATATATCTTTAATATACACTTGGATAAATTTATAAAAATTAATTTCAAGTATTAAATAATCTTGGAAAATAAATTGTTTTGGTTGATCTTTAAACTGTGTTATCTATTTATGTGTGGCTCAGAGCTAGAACTTGGCTCTTATCTCATTTTGTTTCTCCTTCAATGCAGTGAGTGATGGACTGGAACTGAGACCAAAATATAAAGGCATTTTACATTGCTTGTCTACCATTTGGAAGCTTGATGGACTACGGGGACTATATCAAGGAGTAACCCCAAATGTGTGGGGTGCAGGTTTATCCTGGGGACTCTACTTTTTCTTGTGAGTAGACCTGGGAGATATTACAGTATTAGTCATTTTTGCTTTTGGTGATTGTTATATATCAGTTGATAAGTTAGCAAGATGAGTCTAATCTGGATTTTCAAGGGTCAGGAAGAACAGAATGGCTTCTTTATTTTCTATCAGTTCTTAGTACAGGCATTTAGTCTGGGAAAAATTACTTAATAGGAAAAAGCTGAAGGGAGGAGATAGAAAAATAATCTTACAGAAGCTGTCTCCGTGAGATGAATTGAAGAAGGTGAACTGTTCTGATTACTTTTATAAGTAGAACATGCACATACAATATCAGAGCTTTTTTATTTTAATTTTGAATTTTGGATTTTATGGTACAATTCCATAGAATCTGAGCTTTCCTCCTCCAAGAATCCCCCTTCGCCCGACTGATTTTCCCCATATTGTTACAATAGTATAGTCCTTCATAAGGAGTTATAATTCCATCAGTCTGTTATTTAACATCAGAGCTTTTTAAAACTATTTGAAAAACAGCTAACTCCAGGAAGTACAAAATGAAATTGTATTACCTCTTGAGTATTTTTTAGGTATTTTGGCCGTATCAGAATTTTTGAATCTGTCTGAGTCAAAACACATTAGAAAAAGTTGAATCAGTCAAATTTGTTACTTAAGTTTTTTAAAGTGTTAGCAGAAATTGGAGGAACCTAAAACTGAGTGAATTTTCGTTTGTATGGATATCCATCCTGATAAAGAAGGATCACTTGAGTAAGTTACTCTCTCCATTTGAGAGCTCGGTTGGAGCGAGCCCAGATGAGCAGATTTCATAAATACTGAAGTATCATGAGACAGTTGTGTATTTCCCCTCTACCAGATTTTCAGGGTTATCTTCCAAAAGTGCATTTGATTCATAATGAAGTTGGAAAGTAGAAGACAGACCTTGGAGTCCTTGTGGGAACTGATACCACAGAAGATACCTGTTTAGGAACAAATGCAAATGCCAAGGTGTTACTGCCGGGGCTGGAGGCTTACTGGCTCATTCCCCTGATTTGATGTACTCCAGCCTCTTTCCCGCCTCACTTCCTGGCCTGTCAGTTACCATCACCATATAAATAACTATTACCACACGGCTTCTGGAGAAGCTGCACCAAATTCCCAGGGTGGGCACATGCAGCTCCTTGAATATAAAAGAGCATCAGTACCAGCATACAGTAGGGGGCACACAGTGCTCTAAGCACCCACTAGGATTTGAAACTGAGCCTGTGAATGAAGAAGCTTACTCTTAGTTTTCATCAATACCTAATATATTTGCTTTTTATCTCCTTTGTCATGCATTTTATAATAAGCATGTGGCAGTGTCCAAACTAATCTTAAGCTATCTTTTTTAGGGAAAGCCAAATAAAATTCAGCTTTAGTAGTAATTAAATATTTGTTCTTATTTTCAGTCCTAAGCCACGCTTAGATGTGTGGAACTACATATTTGCTCATATATATGCTGTATGAATTTGGGTTATGTAGATTCTCCAAGAGAATTTCTAAGGACAAGCCGTATGATGAAACATTTTGCTTGTTTAATGTTCAAATGGTAGTGGTAAAAATTTTAATGTTTTTCAACGGAAGCCTTCTAACAAGAAAAAAGTAGAAATCAAAGTTAGAGAAAATAAGTTGATTTGACTCACCTGCTGAGAAAAATTCAGCGATTATCTGCTGCCAAGTAAAACCACGTGTCAGTGCTGCCCTGCAGGGTGGTAGTGTTCCCTTTCTCCCATCCACCCTGGTTGTCCCTTCGCCCTTGCGCAATCTGTCCCTGCCTCTCAGTACCAAGTTCAATGCTGGCTACTGCTCGGAGCCTTCTGTGATCTATTTGTGAACTTCTTGTAATGCTGTGTTTTATGAAGATTGTTTATGCATCACTCATGGTCCTTGGTATTCTATTAAGAAGGCTCCCTCCTGTGCTTACCTTTGTGTGAGAAAGCCAGCCATAGTGCCTGAACTTGGGTGCTCAGCACATGTTTGTTAAGTGCTCCTTCTTGGATCTCTTTTGCCTTTTGTGTCCAATTTCTGCACAACCGTAACCCTGCCTCCTACCTGTTTTTCTGTCCTAGTTAATTGAGAGTGTGTGACTAACATTTTTTGAGATTTGCTTGCTAACCATATACATTTGTATGGAGACTTGGTGTAATCTTAACAACAAACAATTACCAGCATGTCCATCCTTGACAAATTCTTATTTTGTGGTTACATTACACATTGACTTTTACTTTTGGGGTACTATTAACTTATATATACTTTATTTAAAAAAAAAGATTTATTTATTTTTATTGGAAATTCAGATTTACAGAGAGAAGGAGAGACAGAGAGAAAGCTCTTACATCTGGCCGCAATGGCCAGAGCTGAGCCAATCTGAAGCCAGGAGCCAGGAGCCTTTTCCATATCTCCTACACAGCTTTGGCCCATCTTCCACTGCTTTGCCAGGTCACAAGCAGGGAGCTGGAAGGAAAGTGGAGCAGCCAGGATACGAACTGGCGACCACATGGGAACCCAGCAGTTGCAAGGCGAGAACTTCAATCACTAGACAACTGCGCTTGGCCCAAGTTACATATACCTTAATACAGATTGCTGTTTTAAGACACCTACTCTAATTGCGTGTGTGTAATTCTTTCAGTTACAATGCCATCAAGTCATATAAGACCGAAGGAAGAGCTGAGCGGTTAGAGGCGACAGAATACCTGGTCTCAGCTGCTGAAGCCGGTAAGGCCATCTATAACCTTCCAAACTCGACTTTCATTTTTACTGTTTGTTCAGTTTGCCTTGTTTCTTGGAACACCAGAATTTAAATACCCTTTTATAATCATATTAGTCAGCAAATGAGGTTTTTTAGAAAGCAGGCATTCTTCATTGGAAAAATTATAAAATTCTAGTAGTTTGAGATGATTTAGTGTAACTTTTTTGTTGTTGTTAAGGTATACTTGTAGATATCAGTACGCTTTCAAAGGTTACATAATTTAGTAACATTACATTGTTATTTAATTCCCTTCCCTTATGCATGTTTTATATCAGAAGGGAAAACATAGTGAGAATAAGTCTTTTTAAATCTTAAACTTTCGTAATTCGCAGCTTAATTTCTTTTTTTTTTTTTCAGGTTTATTGTATTTTTACTCTAAAGATAGAGTTACAGAGAGAAATAAAAACAGAAAAAATTTTCAACCTCTGGTTCACTCCCCAGATGGCCACAGTGGCCAGAGCTGAACCAATCCAAAGGAACCAGGAGCATCCTTTGAGTCTCCCACGCAGGTGCAGGAGCCTAAGGATCTGAGCCATCCTATATTGCTTTCCCAAGCCATAGCAGGGAGCTAAATGGAAAGAGAACAGCCAGGACGTGAACCAGCTGCACCTATATGGAATGTTGGTGCTGCAGTTAGAAGCTTAGCATGCTATACCAGTGTACCAGCCCCACAGCTTGTTTTATTTAAGCTTGCAGCTTGATTAAGGCAAGAACTAATCTTACTCATTTTAAAATACTTAGTTCTGTCATGAACCCAGCTTGTAACAAGACTGAATAAATACTTGTGTAGTGAAAGAACACTCAGCAAATGGGGAATTTAACCAGATGGCATGGTTTACAAAATGATTATTCTTTTTTATGAAATGTGATATGTAACTTATTACATTACATAGTTATTTCATTTTTAAGGGGATACTAGCTTACTTTGAATAGATTTCAGGAAGATTGTGATAAGGCTGGGATGGATATACGTAACACAGATAACTGAAATGTTAGGTTTCTGGTTCTTTCCCCCCCACCTCTGGTTTATGCCATTTCCTATTTTTAAGATGGCATTTCCTTACCATCTAGTCTGTGTATCAGGCCACATTGTTTAGGGGTCAGGATACCTTTTCTGTCCTCATATCCTTCAATGTGTGAGGGTAGAAACTCCCTTTTAACTTACCTCTCACTGACTATGTAAAGAATTTTTTAGTATCAACAAAAACTTAATCTACCATCTATCCATAACAATGTGTCTCCAAGACCACATCTCCCCGTGCCAGGTACAGTCCCTGTACAACTCCATCCCCTGTGTAAATGGACTGTTCTTAATCTGAACTATAAAAAAGCAAGCAGTACTATGTGCTGAGTAATTTGTTTAAATCTGGTTTTAGGAGCCATGACCCTTTGCATTACAAACCCATTATGGGTGACAAAAACTCGCCTCATGTTACAGTATAATGGAGTTGTAAGTTCCTCACAGCGGCAATATAAAGGAATGTTTGATGCACTTATGAAAATATATAAGTATGAAGGTGTGCGTGGATTATATAAGGTAAGGATTTATTATCAGTATATTTTGAATAACTGAAAATTGTCATTTCTATTGTCTCTGTGGTTTCAGTTCTGAATTACCTAACATCAGTCCTAAAAGGAAGCAAATCTTAGGCAACAAACAATTTGTGAAAATTGAAGACTAGCTTATCAGTGTTGAGATGGTGTGATAAGCTGTTTCTCTTCACTTCCACAAGCTGTGTACTCTTGACACTGGTAGCTTTAAGAACGGTCTGCAACTTTGTCAAGTGTTTCTTCAACGCAACCAGGTCGCCCACTCTTTACCACACTCCTTGGAAGATGTGGTCTCCAGGGAACTTAGGAAATATAGCATGGAAAAGAGTTCTGTGCGCCTACTAGAATCTTATATTTGGTAGGATTTTTAAGAATTTAAAAGTACCAAAAATATACCCAGATCCTTCTTGATAGCATTTTTGAAATCCCCTCCTGATGGCAGTAATATCCTCTTATATTCCCTCTTTTCCCCCTCCCTCTCATGCTCCCATCCTTTACTTATTCAGATAAAATATTTTTAAGGCCATATTTAGTTTAAAATTTAAATTAGAGCTTGAACTTCAGTTTGTTTTCCAAGAATGGTATAATGCATTTTTAAATCTTATATTTTATAAGATTATGAATTGGGGGCCCGGCGGCGTGGCCTAGCGGCTAAAGTCCTCTCCTTCAAAGCCCCGGGATCCCATATGAGCGCCGGTTCTAGTCCCGGCAGCTCCACTTCCCATCCAGCTCCCTGCTTGTGGCCTGGGAAGGCAGTTGAGGACAGCCCAATGCATTGGGACACTCTACCCACGTGGGAGACCTGGAAGAGGTTCCTGGTTCCCGGCATCAGATTGGCACAGCACTGGCCCGTTGCGGCTCACTTGGGGAGTGAATCATCGGACGGAAGATCTTCCTCTCTGTCTCTCCTCCTCTCTGTATATCTGGCTGTAATAAAATGAATAAATCTTTAAAAAAAAATTCTAAAAAAAAAAAATAAGATTATGAATTACTTTCACTCAATTCTGTGCTTTTTTCCCCCATCTTTACTGCCTTTTTTCGGATACTGATGCTTAGTCCATTTAGTTATTACCTTGATTTCTTGATTTTTCTAAAATTTATTTTCCCTTTCATATCCCATTTCTTAATAGTGTAGGTCTTTATGTTTGTATGTATACTGTTTAAATAAAAATGTGAAGATCCAGTTGTTAACTTTAAAAAAGTACAAATGCTGTTTTTAATCTTCTATAAGGACTTAGAATTTACATAAGACTGAAATGAGTTTCGTTAAAGTACTGTATAAGAGGGGTGGAAAAATATTTTAAAATATATGCAGCATTTCTTTGAAAATATATTGTTTGGTTGGTCTTTCTAAATTTGTTGCCATTTAGGGATTTGTTCCTGGGCTCTTTGGGACATCCCATGGTGCACTTCAGTTTATGGCCTATGAATTACTGAAATTGAAGTACAACCAACACCTCAATAGAATACCAGAAGCCCAACTGGTAAGAGAATTCTTTTAAAAGTGATATTGTTTGCTTTTTTTTTCTTCCCTTTTTTGCATTTAATGAGTGAAAATTCTGTCATACTCTGGTAGTATTGCTATAAAGATGAATGCTAACTTTGCCACTATGATTATTTAAATATTTATAGGCTGAAGGGACACTAATGTTAAAAATAGAACCCATTAATTGTATAGTTCATATTAAAAGGAAGCTATTTGTATTTTTTTCCTACTTATTATCAACGTGTATGTCTCATTTCTGTCTAAAGGAAAGCATAAATGGTTTGTACTCTCATTTCAGAGTACAGTGGAATATATATCTGTTGCAGCATTATCTAAAATATTTGCTGTAGCAGCAACATACCCATACCAAGTTGTGAGAGCTCGTCTACAGGATCAACACATGATTTACCAAGGTGTGACTGATGTGATTGCGAGGACTTGGAGGTGAGAGCATGTGGTATAAACAAGTTGCTCTAGTGAGATACCTTGCACATCTTAATATGGGTTTTACAGCAGAAAGTGTAAATATGTGCTGTGGTGAAATCATGGCTGGTGGTTCCTGCTTTTCCATTTATTACCTAAATAACCCTGGGCTTAATTTCTCTAAGGCTTGATTTCTTCATTTATAAAATTAGACTGAATTGACAAGGTTGTAACAAAAATAGAATTGAGATACATAAAAGTATTTTGAAAAATAGTAAATCAGAATTTAGGTATCCACTGAATGGCACTGCATATAAAAAGATACATGCCTACCTTAGTACATTTGAGAAGGCACTGGTACTGCAATTTTTGTAAGTATTTGTCTCTGTGTTTAGAGGAGAAATATGTTTTTCAACATGAAAATAATTCAGCTGCTGTAGAAAGACAAGTAAATATCTCCACATTTCCCTTTAATTCTAAAAGACCAGAGCAGAATATTTAGAATAGTCAAATTGAATTCAATCCATGAAATATTCAAGAAGTGTAATTTATCTTAAGTGACAGAATTCTACCATATCATGTATTGTAAACATTAACAAATAATTTTGTATGTTTATGTATGCTGTATTTAGTATTGTGTGACATTTATGTAAGCTGTAAGACTTCCAATGACTGTTTTAGTTCAGTGAAAGCTTCTGCCTGTTCTTACCCTCAAAATAATTCAAAAAAGGCGATTAACGTTTGTATTTTCAAACTAGCATGTTAGGAAACTAAGCATACATCTCTTTTTCCCTGTAAAGGAAGGAAGGCATCGGTGGATTTTACAAAGGAATTGCTCCCAATTTGATCAGAGTGACTCCAGCCTGCTGTATTACCTTTGTGGTGTATGAAAATGTCTCACATTTTTTACTTGACCTTAGAGAAAAGAGGAAGTAACCTGGAAGAAGGTAATTCCAACATATCTGCCCAAGGCAGCAGAAAGCTCCTTGTATTTGAGATGTAAAACCCAGAAGAATGCTGCATAGCAGCATGGCTCATAAACAAAATGGGTCTGTAACCGTTAGAAGTCAAAGTAGTAAATCTCCACAATATTTTTCTGATTTTTTGTCTTCGCTATTTGAATGGGACGTGCTATCTCTGCCTGAAATGGCCACCATCAATACAAAGTTAAAACGGATACCAAGTGTAGAGTTTGATAAATGGATTAGTAAAATGTGCTGCTTTTTCTGAACTCATTTGCCTGGATTGGCTTTAAAACTGACTGTTGTGCAATAGCAAGAAAATGACTTCCTGTAAGTCATACATATCTCAAGGGAAAATTAAACTTTAAGGATTTACTTTATAAGGGGTGGACCAAATCTAGACCTTTCAGAATTGGGAAGTGTTAGAATAAAATTCTTTGCAACTGTGCTTTAATTTTAATTCAGTTGGAACATACTAGCTAGATATATTTTCGAGTTAAATACTTCTCTGAGAAATATCTGAGAGCTGTTGTCATTTCATAGCTATTTTTTCTTCCCAGAGACTTTCATAATTTAAACTGTAATCCTGGATCCAGTTCTCTTTTTGATAGATGTTTAGTATCTTTATACTTAGAAAATTTAAACTTCCAGGACACAGCTCCATCAGCTAATATTAGCATACGTTACTAAATAATTTATTGGTGATGCTCAATAAATCACCTTTTACAGATACTGGAATGTTTGGGATGTGTTTGTTAGACTGAATGCAAGTGAGAAATTTTTAACTTTGGTTTTTGGATACACAGATCCAGGATCCCAAATAAATGGTTAATCTACGCTGGTTGTTTAAAATCAGGTTGAAATCCACATTACATTAATGACCATAATTGAGTTTTGATATGTCTTGTTGATATCTGCAGATATAAAGTCCTGACCTCAAAGAATGCCAGAGTAATTATTTCATTTTATTATAAACATCTCTGAGTGCTCTTGCTTACTCTCTATTTGTTGTAAATAAAATATTTGGTTTTTAAGCCATATTTAAATGGTTCCTTGAAAATGGGTCTATTTTTTTGTATTTTTGAAATGACATTGTTTTTAAAATAAAGGTAAAATGATAAGTACCTAATTGTATTTAATATATCGTATACAATTATTAGGGATGTTTTATAAATTAAGTGGGATTTCTTTTAATACTCCAGATAATGCCTTAATTCATATGGCATCTTGATATTTATTCACAAATGCAGATATGAGCTACAGTGATATTTGGAACCATTATTTGAATATCTCCTATTACCCCCCAATTTTTAATAAAACATAATTCTTGTCCTCAAAAAGAATACAAGATTATGTAGTAAGTAAATATGCATGAAGGTACCTACAGCCCTAAATTAAGAATATGCAATGAAAAAATTTCTACAAGCCCTGTAAGAGTTCTGGCATAAACAATAACAATGAGAACATTCCTGCCCTCCTAATTTTCATTTAGTGTAAGTTACAGAAAGTCAAAAAATATACGCATAATAGACCGTTGGTCTTTTTTTAAATTGAAGTTGTATTTATTTAACTGAAGGAGTGAAAGGGAGATAGAGCTCTTCCTTCTACTGCTTCACAAATGCATACAGCAGCTGGGACTGGGCCAGGCCACAGCCACAACTCGGGAATACTATTTAAATAGTCCTCAGCTGGGTGGCAGGAACTCAAGGACTTGAGCCATCATCTGTAGCCTCCCAGAAGCTGGATGAAATACAGTTTTGGAACTTGATTGCAGGCAATCTGTTAAGCCCAAACAGTGGCTTAACATGCTATACCACAACACCTGCCTCAGTCTGCTTTCAGGTATTAAATACCATTAAAAAAAAAACTAGATTTGGACATCTTAGGATGATTAGAGACAGGAAAAGTCTCTTTTGGGAGATAATAGAAGAAGCAAGACACAATGAAATAGGAAACATTCAAAACAGACAGAATAGGAAGTACAGAAAGCCTTAAAACAGGATTAAACAGGGCTGTACGGTGTGCCAAGAGAGGAGCTTGGCGGGCTGGACTGTCTGGTTTCAAGTCTCAACTTTTCTGCTGTTTGAGCTTAAGGAATCATTTTAACCTCTGTCTGAAGTTTCTTCATCTGTAAATAATGAGGTACTTGGTAGCAGTACCTCAGATTGGGATCCTTGGACAAGTGATTGAGGGATTGCTTTTAGGAGAAAATTTCAATAAAACAAAAGAAACAGGATTAAGTCAGGTACAGAATTTCAAAAGCCTCAGCCTGACCCTACCAGCCACTGTGCAGAATGAATTGGACCACAGAAGCCCTGCCCACAGGTGACGCATGTGGGTCCTTAGGTTCCCACGTCAGGCAGTCTGGACGGCAGCAATGGAGAGGGATGCCAGGGTGCCTGTCCTTGGCCAAGAGGTATTTTCCACATGAGGGTAGAATTGTGAACTCTTTGAGACCAACACTTTCAGTACCTGGGCCATGGGTCTACCAGTCTTCTACAAGAAATCTGGGTTACCAAGAGTGCTTGTCACAAATGAGGATATTAAAGGCACATGGCTGGAGGATATTGACAGAATGAAGTGAATTAACCCAAATAAATAGTTTACCACCAGGGCTTGAGCTAGTAAACATTACTAGCAGCCAGACCTTGTCAAGCTTTACAATCTTAGGGATGAAGTTTAATTTCATGAAAAATCAATCTGGTGACTGAATGGAGAATCAGTCAAGATGCAAGCAAGAGGAGCATGGATCCAAGTTAAGTTTTTCAGGAGCTGATGGTAGTTTGTACACAGTTGATGCAGTCAAAAGGAGCAGTCAGGGCAAAGAAAGCACATGTGGGCTCTCTGAAGCAGTAAATTGTCAGGCAAGGTGGCAATGAAATAGAGATAGCTCAAAGATGGGCCAGAACTAGAGAACTCTCAGTGTTTAGGTTTTACTGAGAAAAAGAAAAGAGGAGTGAATGATTAAAACAGAGACATGGATTACAGAGGAAGACCAATCAGATAAAAAGAGCAAATTCGAGAAAGAAGATGCTATCATTTGTGTCAATAATTCAGTAGGGCGAAGATTGATGCCGCGGATAACTTTGAGCACATTCAAATTATAAAGGCTGAAGACAGATTGCAGGCAGCTCAGCGGGTGGGGCAACCTACAGGGATTCATTTCACTAAAGGTTCTTCTTTCCTGTATTTTGGAGGACAAGAGAAATGGTCACAAACTTTAGCTTGGAAAAAGCTCTCTGAGTCTAAGAAAGAATGGAGATAGATGAAATTGGCTAAGAAAAAAACAGCAGATTACTAAAATGAGATCTGGAAAGAAATGAGGAAAATACCTGTGCAGACCAAAAGCAAACAAACTTGTCTGGAACTCTGCACCTGAGCATGTGATCTAGTGATGGATGCCAAACTTTGAAAAGAAAGCTATATTACTTTACATTGGGCTTTTGTGGCCCAACAGTATTTAAAAAGCCATGTTTTTTAAACACCACACTAAAAGAAACGTCAGCTTTAAGAAGTATACTTTAATTCATGAGTCATCAGTTAGGAATTTTATTTTGAAAGTGCATACATTATTCAATATAAAACCTTCCAAATAAAGTATGCACTATTGCCACTTTCACAGCAAAGTCTCTTTTGCAATTATAAAATGATTCAAGATAATTACTTCACCTCTATGCCTGTCTGCTACAAGTGTGTTAAGTAACATGCAGAAAATATATAAAGTTTTAAGATACTTTCTAAAGAAATAATTAGGAACTGGCTCTGAAGTACCTGTAACAATGCTGTTCTTATGAAAAGCATGAAGAAAGATAATTGAGCAGAAGACAAAAAAGTAACAAAAGTTTCTTGTGGAAGGTTCATACAAAAAAGTTGGATAATTTGGAAATTCTTCCTATTACATTTTTTTTCCAAGTCAGGTACGGTTTATTAGGCCATTTTTATAGATAAGGAAAACAAAGAGAAAGGTCAGATAACTGCCAAAGTCAGACATCTAGTAGCTACAGTTTGACTTCAACATTTTTGAGGTTTCAACCTCTATAAATCTTTTCTTTTTTTCATTTTTTATTGTCATTTTGTGATACAGTTCCATAGACTCTGGAATTTCCCTTACCCCCCCCCCACAGTCCCCACTTCCCCACTGAGTTCCCCCATATTATTAAAATTGTATGGTTCTTCATAAACAGTCATAAGCCCATCATTGTAGGTATGGACAATGGCAGAGAGTCCAGCATCCTATCGTCAAGATGTATTTAACATTTAATTGGGAGTCCATCTTTGATCTGGAAGTAGAGATGCATACTGCATTGTATCCTCACATCTGGATATGATAGTCTCCATTACACAGTTACTATATATCCCCTTAAACAAAAAGCCACAAAACAAAAAGAAGGAAAAGCCACAAAACAAAATCAACAACAGAAAAAAATAGAAATTTACAACGCCATGAAGTTAAATAACATGCTACTGATTGACTAAGATGTCACTGAAGAAATGGAAAATAAAATCAAGAACCTTCTTGAAGAAAATGATGCTACTGTATGACCTATGAGTCAGTAAAGAATTTGATGAGAAAAAAGTGTTTTGGAGAAATGAAACTAAAAGCAAAAGCATCAAAATCTGTGAGATACAGTTTCCGCTGATCTTTTTTGGTGAGATGTGTCTCCTGTAGGCAACAAACAGATGGGTTTTGTTCTTTTAATCCAGCCTACAAATCAATGATGTTTGATTGATGAGTTTAAGTCATTTACATTCAGGGTTGATATAAGTAAATGGTAATTTGGTCCTGTCATTTTAGCAATGAGTTGTTCATTGATTTAGTCTTCTGTTATTTTACTGGGACTTTCTTCACACTTGCCTTTGATTTTGGTATGTGCTCTTCTTTTCTCTGTCAAGAGAACATCTTGAAGTATCATTAGATGGGCAGGTTTGGAAGAGACAAACTCTTAACTTTACTGTGGAAGAATTTTATTTCATTTTCAAAGACAAAGGAAAGCTTCACTGGATATGTTATTCTGGACTGACAATTTTTTGCTTTTAGAATCTGTAATATGTCATTCCATTCTCTTCTGACCCATCGAGTTTCCTGTAAGAGGTCTCCTGTGAATTTAATTGCCATTCCTATACGGAAAAATTGATTATTTTCACGTGGTATTTAAGGATCTTTTCCTTATTTTCGATTGAAGAGAGCTTAATTATCGTGTGTTGTGAAAATCACTTTTGTTCAACCCTGTTGGGAGTTCTGTGCCTCTCTTGCATGTTGTTTCTCAATTCTTTGTCCAGATTAGGGAAATTGTCCTTTATTATTATATCATTAAGTACATTTTTAAACCCAGCTTCTCTTTCTGCACCTTCTGGAACTCCCATAACTCTTATATTTTGCCTTTTAATAGTGTCTCGTATTTCTTGAATACTTTTTTTTAGCTTGACCCAGCTCTGCTTTGAGTTTGTTGTTTCCTCCTGGTGACAAGAAATATCTTCCAATTCTGAGATTCTTTATTCTGCTTCCTTCATTCTATTGAGACATTCCACTGAATGTTTAACTTGCTCTATTGCATCATTCATTTCCAATAATTCAACTTGATTTTGTTTCAGTGTTGCTGTCTTGTATGTGACATATTGCTTAAATTCCTGCATGTGCTTCTCACTGTTAGTAAGAGGCTTTATAACAAGTGTTTTGAATTCTGTATCCCCCATTTTCTTGCTGTATTTCTCAGTTAACTCTGAGGTTGGCAAAGGTTTGCTCCTTTGCAGAGGAGTCTTCAGTAATACTCATTGTGCCTCTGTCTTTTCTTTTGCTCTTGCTCATTGTACTTCTGGTTAGCAGATTCTTCTCCTTAGGGCAGGTTTCTAAGCTGTCACCCACAAGTCTGCAATTCAGTTTTATTTATTGTGGTTAGTACATGGTTCTTTGTTTGCAGTCACTTCTGCTACTCCTCCAGTGAGTTTCAGATCTGGGCTCTTATGTTAGACTTTCAACTTGGTCTCAGTAGTGCCGGCTCCTCACTCAGCACTCTTCACCTACTGTGATCTCATGCTCAGGCTGCACTGTTGTCTGTACAACCTTTCTCCCTTGAGCAGTTCCCAGGGTTAGGGAAACACCAGGTGTCCTAAATAACTAGGCTTTTGGTGGTACTGATCTTCCTAGAACCTGTTGACCATTAGGTCTGAGGGCCACATGGACCTATTTTGACCTGTAGGATGCCAAAATCGGTATTATTTTCCCTGTGGGGCCAGTGCAATGCACTGAGTTCATTGAGTTCATTCCCAGCTCATTGCATAAACAGCTCACTGTTGTCCCTGCAGTGTCAAAGCCTTTTTGAGATTGTACAAAATGTACAAAATGCCACCTGATGTGACACTCGTTGAGTTTTTGATCTGCTAGCTGTTAGGTCTTGGGGCTACCCGGACCTGTTTTGGGTGGAAACTGTAGGGTACCACGTCATTGCAAATCACTGAATCAGAAATGAGTTTACTCCCAGCTTGTACATGTGCAGTCCTTTGCCTCCCTACACAAAATGGCACCTGATTTGGCTCTGCTAGCGGTCTGAGCTGTGAAATCCATGCTGTTCTCGCACTGCCAGTTTGGGACCTGCTGCTGCTCTGTTGTGGTCCCGGTCAAATCAAACAAACCAGCAGGACGGGCTGCTCTTTCACTGGATTCACCTCTTGAGCCCCCAGTGAACTCCCCTTCCCACCTGGGTGCTGGTGGAGTTCAGATCATTGCTGACTGAATGCCGCTGGGGGTATCTGGTCACTACAACACCACACCATTGTCTCCACTGCTTTCCTGTGTCCATTAGTCTCTAGTTGTCCCTCTGCTGTCAATCTGTCCTCTCCTGTTTCCTGGAATGTGCCCTCTGCTTTACCCTGGCTAATGTTTCTTCTCCATGTATTTAAACGTGTCCTTACCCTATTCTGCCATCTTGATTTTCCCTATTACGTTTTATGAGATCAAATATGACAGGTTTATGTTAGTTATGTCATTGTCTCCTCAAGGCTAGGAAGTTATAAAATCAGTTTACACTCAGCATGTCAAAAGGAAAGGAAACAAACTGCTTTTGATGGTTCACACTCATATCTTTCATATGTGAGTTCTAAACTAAGACATAGATAAGCGGTAGATAGAATGGAATATTTTAATAGTGGTGAGGCTAATATTAAGTCCCAGGGCCTGGTGCGAGGCTTAGTGGCTAAAGTCCTCGCCCTGAACATGCTGGGATCCCATATGGGTGTCAGTTCTAGTCAGCTGCTCCACTTCCCATCCAGCTCCCTGCTTGTGGCCTGGGAAAGCAGTCGAGGATGGCCCAAATACCCTGCACCCATGTGGGAGACCTAGAGGAGGTTCCTGGCTCCGGATTGGCGCAGCACTGGCTGTTGTGATCACTTAGAGAGTGAACCGTCGGACGGAAGATCTTGCTCTCTGTCTCTCCTCTCTGTGTATCTGACTTTGTAATAAAAATAAATAAATCTTAAAAAAAAAATTAAGTCCCAGATCACAGAGATATTTCTATCCAGCCATGGATAACACTGTTTTAGAACCGGCCCTTGCAAAATTTAAAGCACGGAGGAATTGGGCAAAATGGTTCTGTGTAAGGAGCTTATGACCAAGAAAAAAGTGCTGTTCATGCTTACTTCCTGTCCTAAACTGCCTGCTATGGTTTCAGTGTCCCCACCAAACTTACGCTGCAGTCCAGTACTGTGGTGAGACAATAAGAGGACAGAAACTTGAGTCTGACTGTGGTAGTTTATTCAAGTTAAATAAGACCATAGGGCTGTATGCTCATCCAGTGAGGCTGGGTTCATGCGAAGAGGCCCTATATGATTTCGTCTACCCTCCGGACCCAGCAGAGTTTCCACCAGCAAGAAGGATCTCTCATCAACCATCGCATCTTGAACTTCACAGTCTTCAGAATCATGAGCCAAATAAACCTGCTTTTCTTGTAAACTCAGTCTGTGATGTTCGACTACAGCAGAAAATGGACAAGGATACCAATCAGGTAACTACCTTTCCATCAATTTAGGTCCAAACAAGAGGAAGAACACACAGTGAATTAAGTGGGTGAAGTTTGAAGAGTTTTTACATTACATACAGTATTATGAATATGTTAACAAAGCTCTAACTAAGTACCTTATGGCTGAGAGGTTACCAAGGAAAGACAAACTTGGAAGAGGGCACACTGCAGATTGGTTGCAGATCCCAGCCTAATTCTCAGGCCTTCTCAGCACAGCTACATCAACAGCTTCCCTGGATCACCAGCCGGATGGCCTCTAGGGAGGTGATCAGCTTTCTTAATAGCATTAGCCAATCCCCCAGTAGATCTCTTCATCTAACCATCACTTATTCATACCATTTATCTAATTTCTTGGTTCCATAGAGAATAGAGAATTATTGACTAATACTTCTACCACTTATATTGGGTCATAGGAAGAACAAAGAGTCTCCAAAATTTCACAAAGAAAGCATATTTGGAAAAGATATGCATAGATTTCAATTTTTGTGCCAATGTAAACATATTTAAATTCCAGTTTCCAAGAACTTTTAAAGATAAACTTCTGTAGTGCTTTCTCTTCCAAAGTATGTACCACGTCCCATAAAACAGAATCCCATTCTATCAGGAACTTGTCTCCTGATTTGATAATGAATGTTCAATAAAGCCATTTCTCCTTTCACCACTGCCAGGTTTTGGGGTGTCTGGTGAGATCAGTTAGCTCCATAGGGTGGGCTTCTTTGTTGCAGTTTCTCTGCTATTTGGTGCAGTGTCTCGATCAGCAGCAATGCTGTGCAGAATGCTGTGGCATTAGAGAAAGCATTTGGTGAATCTACAAATGTTAGTGCTAACAGAAGTATTACGAGCAGAGAGGGTAAATCTATATGTAGATTATATATATATTTCATGGAGGACACATCTCTGCCCCACATGGTGAGAAAGGTCTGATGGAACCAGCATGTCACTAGGGCAAGTTGCCTTATTAAAGACTAGTGTTGGTCTCTCGTTGGTCTCTCCTGCTGGCAAATCAAGTATGCAGTAGTAAGGCTAACCAGGTTACCCTGGATAAAGGAAATTCCACCATGTTCACTCCACACATGGCCTCCATTCCTACCACTGGGCCACTTTACTTACAGGTCCACTGAAGAACTTGCTCTGACAGTATGGCTTTTTTTTCTCATGCTTACATCCTCTGCAGTGGATGGTCATACCACTCAGGTAGTATGCTGGTGACCATTAGAATGAAAGAGAACACATTTGAGAAATGTCAGAAGAGAATCAAAAGAACTTCTAAGCAAATATAGAGGAGAATCAGATGTCAAAAGTTTCAGTTCTGGAATACTAGAAAACAAGAAATAGGGAAGGCAGGAGATCTGGGTACCAGACAGTGGCTTTGAACATGCCTAGGTTGCATTATCAGTGGGACAACCTAGCAGAGCCATCCAGTATGCAGCTGGAAGTGAACATCTGGAGGAAACTGGGGATGGAGGTGATATTTGCAATTTCTTCAGCATAGAAATCAGAGTTCAGGCCATGAGAAGAAATCTAATTGCCGAGAAAGAAAGTTAAGTCAGAGATGAGAGAGAAGAAAGAAAAGTACAAATCAAGGCAATAGAAGTGAAAGAATTCAAAAAGAGTAAAGTATGAGTTAATCAATGTAGAGTTTCCTAAAGGAAGGAAGAATCAACACTATTAAAATTTCCCTAACTTTCATCAGTCCTCCACCTACGCTGTCCTCATGGATTCCTTCTGATGCTGCAGTGGGAAGGGGTACCTCTTCAGCTCAACCACACCACCCTTGAGACACTCATCTTTGATTTATTGCTATTTTTATATCTGATCTCCTTTCTAAATGACAAGCAATTTGAGGCCAGACTTCAGCTCTTGTCACCTTTTGTTCTATAAAAATTCTTAAAGTGCTGATGTATTTCCTGGCACATAAATACCTTTTTGTCTTTGTATCCCTTAACATAAACCATATTATACACATATAAGAAATAATATGATTGTTGAATGAGTGATTTATATAACCTTTCAGATCCAAAGTACCAAAACTCCAATATTAGTGGTAATTAGCTTAAAGATATTAAGGTAATTTGAAATAAATTTTATTTGACACACATAAAATAAGTTCTAAACATTTACAACTTGTACAAAGACTTTATATTTTCAAAAATGTTATAAAAACACGAAGAACAGGAAAAACTAGACAATGACATTGTAAATCATAGGCTCAGGGAATGAGAATAAGAGGAAAGCATTCTAATCAACTAAAATAGTCCCCAAACCATTTTTTATTGAAATAAAATGAATAGTACTAAATTAAAAAAGTGTGAAATCACACTTTGGTCTATAGTTTTGTTGTTCCTTCAGATGTATATGGCACTTAAGGATATAATAAGAGGTAGGAAATGAACCATTAAAGGTTTATTTTGGTAATTCTTCAATAATGATGCGAGACACTGAGTTCCATCCGGTAGAAGCATCTCCTTTCGGGTAATCTGAACAAGTACCAACCCAGATAGCAACATCCACCAATCCAGCACCAATTCCTTCACAGAGTCCTTCCACTGCAAAACAGAGGTCAAAGTTTAGATTTCCTATAGCTGTTCTTTCTAAAGAGTTAGCAAATCTTACTACTTTAGAAAGCTAGATCATAGTTGTTTCCAAGAAAGACTAATTTAAAAAAATCTAAAACTCTATAAAGGTTCATATTAAGATTCTTTTTGTCTTGGTATACAAATGTTTTTTTAAAAATGTGTATTTGGACATTCTGCAGCATATGCTGAAAAGCCAGCTTCCTAACATGTGTCAACCACAAAACCAGAATTTCTTTATAAGTAGCCTTAAACGCACACATACTCTCACACACACACACACACACACACTGTATTTGACTAAACAAAGTAAGCCTACACTTTTCTAAAAGCCAAAATTTTTGATATACAAGTCCATTTTTAGGAAAGCTCTTTCCAACACACACTGGACTTTAAATTCAAAACTAACATACAACCTATAGTCTGTCCTACCAAGCTCTTCTCCTACAGTATTAAATAAATAAATAATTCCCCCAGTGTCAGTTTAACAAGCATAAAACAGGGTACTCTGGATGCCTATGTAAAAGAGAACAAAGAATTGTAGAGTCTTTGAGGTCATGAATCCTGATACTTGAGTAGTGGGGTGGATGACCTCAGGTGACTGCCAAGATTTCTTACTTGGTTGAGATTAGTGTATTCAGCACAGCTGTGGGTCTGTAGGTCTGAAACAAGCTGCTTCCGTCAGCTCTTGCTCATCCATAAATCTAGGGCAAGTCTCTCAGAACTCAGGGGCCTGGCTGTGGATTAGGTCTCTTCCAAAGTTGGGAGAACTAAGCAGTAGGCTCACAACTCCATCTGATATGCTCAGTGCAATGTCAAGTGGCACCCACAGACTAGAAATTCTTTCTAGGGACTCTGGGGATGGGTCAGGTGAGACTTTCTAATCTGCTCAAACCGTGGGTTGGGGATATGAGAGAGTAATGCTGTGGTTCCTGCTCTGTTGAACAGTGATTCCATGGTCATGAGCAATAAGCAGTATTTATCTTCCATGTACATATTAATTCCCTAAACACCTGCTATAACCCAGGTTGGGACAGACCAAAGCCTGGAATTCCATCCAGGTCACCCACATGAGTAACAGGGAATCAAGTACTTGAGCCATCAGCTGCTGCTTCTCAGGATACACATTAAAGGAATTCTGGGAAGTAGCTGGGACTCAAAGCAGGCCACTGATGAGGGATGCTGGTGTCGCGAGCAGTGGCTTCTACTGCCCAGATGCTGGCTTCTAATTTCTGGAAAATTTGCTAGGGCTGGATTTGTGACATAGCAAATTAAGTCAACATTTGCAATGCCAGCATCTCACATCTGAGTGCTGGTCAGAACGCCTGCTACTCTGCTGAATGTGCCTGAGAAGGCAGTGGATGATGGCCCAAGTGACCTCTGCCCCTCTAGTGGGAGAACTAGATGAAGTCCTTGATTGCTGTCTTTAGCATAGCTCAGTGCTGGCCGTTGCAGGAGTGTACCAGAAGGTGAAAGACTTCTCTCTCTCTCTACCCATCCTTCTCTGTCACTCTGCCTTTCAAATAAATCAAGATCAATATTTTAAAAACAGTGTTTGATGTTCATTATCTGAAGCATATCCCCAGAGGAACCTGAATTTATCATTTCTTCTGGTTACCAATAAGAGGTCTCTTTCCTTTCCTCAGTCATTTTTAAGTGCAGCAGTAGTAAGCAGTCCCTACAAGAAATGAGGGCAGTAGAAATAGCAATATGCATACTTTCTGATTCTCCCAGGAATGGCATCCCACCCCCACAGCAAGTCAGGAAAAATAACCAGCAAAGACTGATACTAGTTTCCCTATGAGGTGAGGTGAATAGGTGTTTTGTTTCATTTTAAAACTCTTAGATTCTTTGGCATTGTCTGAATCACAGGACAGAACAAAACAAACCAACATTCCCCACCCACCCCCAAGAGTTTAAGTGAACCATAACTTGATGGAATGTCTTTTCCGTTTTTCCTAGGCAGAAGCAGTGACTACAAGAAGGATAAGGAAATTCTCCTTTATAAATTCAGCAGACATCCCCTCTTGCAAAGGACAAGCCATGGCAACCAGTCAGTCCTCTGATCTGTGGAAACCAGTGGTTTGCAAGAGTGGCTGCACAATAGAATAACTGGAGCTTTGTTCAAAGTTAAATGGCCCTGACCACACCGAGGTCCCCTGAAGGAGTGGTGTCTAGGCAAAGATGTCTTTTCAAGATCCCCAAAGAAGCGTGATGTGTGGCCAAGGTTGAGAACTCCTTCTCCATGATATTACTGGCTGTTTTCCTATCTCATTGAACTCAGAAACTTTCAACCCTGAAACACGCCAGAATCATCAGGAGATCTTTTGAAAAAGACAAATGCTGGGGCTGGCGCGGTAGTTCAATTGACAACTCCTCCATTACAAGCACTGGCATCCTGAATGAGCACTGGTTTGAGTCCTGGCTGCTCCACATCCTATCCAGCTACCTGATTATGGTCTGGGAAAGCCATGGAGGATGAGCCAAAGCCTTGAGAAACTGTATCCACATGGGAGACCTGGAAGAGGCTTCTGGTTCCTGGCTTCAGACTGGCTCAACCCCAGCCAGTGCAACCATTTGGGAGTGAATTGGCAAACAGAAGATCATTCTCTCTGTCTCTCCTCTCTGTAAATCTTCCTATCCAATAAAACTAAATAAACCTTTAAAAAAAACTCTGGCTCTAAACTGTAAAGATTTTGAGTCTATTGGTGAGAGAAGGAACCCAGACATTTATATTAAAATGTGTATATATACTTATATGTTTGCATAAGCATATATTTATGTATTAATTTTACTTATTTGAGAGACAGCATGAGAGCAAAAGAAACCTTCTATTCATTAGTTCACTCCCCACATGTCTGCAATGGCCAGGACTGGGCCCTGGTAATGCAGGAAGCCAAGAACTAGTTTCAGATCTCCCAGATGTGTAACAGGAAGCCATCGCCAGAGCAGGAAACTAGCATTGGAGAGCAGCTGGGAACTGAACCCAGGCACCTTGCTACAAAGACGCAAGCATCCCAACTGGCATCTTAACCACTCTGCCAAATGCTTATTCCATTTAATTTTAGAAAGATGCGTAAGTAACTCCGACTTGCAACCCAGAGTAGAGAATCACACACTGAAAACTGCTTAATGACCCAATATGATATTAGGATCCAAATAAGTTTTTGCAGAATTTGAAGCACATTTTGCAATGTTAATATGTTACCTACCAGAAGAAGTCCGATGAATATTGATTGTTGAATTCATTTCAGGGCTTCCTTGATCCAAATAAATTATGGCTTCAATGGGAAGAGGTCCAGAACATTCAGCTCCATTGAATGTGAAATACCAGCGCTGACAGCATGCGCTTCTGCACTTTAGCCGAAGTGAGCCACTGAACAAGACTCGGAGAGCACTGTTGGAACGCATCTTTGTAAATGTACACTCCTGTCACAGACACAGGAACAGAATTCAAGTCATTTTAATTGAAAAGAGGTCTTGAAATTGCATTGTGAATCCTACAGAAGCATTCTTTCCCCAAACTCTATTTTTTTAAAATATTTACTTCTGTTTTATTTGAAAGGCAGAGTTAGAGATAGAGAAGAAGAGACAGATAGACAGAATCTTCCGTCTGCTGGTTCGCTCTCCAAATGGCCACAATGGACAGAGCTGAATTGATCCCAAACCAGGTGCACGGAGCATCGTCCAGGTCTCCTGTGTGGGTGTAGGGGCCCAAGGAGTTAAGCCATCTTCCATTGCTCTCCCGGTCCATAGTAGGAAGCTGAATGGAAACTGAAGCAACCAGGACTATAACTGGTACTCATGTAGGCTGCTGGTGCTGCAGACAGAGGCGTGGCTTGCTACACAGTGCAACTCCCAGACCTACAGTTTTTTGTTTGTTTTATGACACAGTTTCATAGGCTCTAGGATTCCCCCAGCCCCTCCAGAAAGCCCTCCCCCATACTGAATTCCTCAATATTATTACAGTAGTACAGTTCATATCCAGTCATGATTTCCTTCATTGCAGGCATGGGCCATGCAGAGAGTCCAGCATCTTATTGTCCAGATAAATTCAACAGTTTCATTGGGAGACCATCCCTGGTCTAAAAGTAAAGCTGGCAGAATATCATCCCCTCCAATGAAAAGCCACAACACAACTTCAGCAACAATTTACAACATCATGAAGTTAATTGACATGGTATTGAGTGACCAATATGTTAGAAAATGCAAGTTCTTAACCACATCCTGTGACTATTTCATTGACATTTCAATTTCAGTTTATACACAACCGTCTGCTATACCTTAAAATAGTTATAGGGTACTATTCAGCTGTCTTGTGTCTATTTTCATTTTTACATTTAGCAGCTTATAGTACTCAAGCGTGATTTTTACTGAACTTTGTGAATTTTAGGATAGTCCAAACAGGCTTATGACTTACAAGCCATATGTTGACTATTGAGGAGCAGAACAGTTTTGGGAGGTGTGTGTTGAGAAATCTCCAATACCTTACTGAGGAGTAACTAATCTTTATGTCCTACCTAGTAAGGTATATGAGAGTCCAAGCTGACTATTTCCTGTCTGTTCTAAGCTTTCCTTATTGACCTCTGTTTGTCTGATCTAATTTTGGGGAGGCTCTGGAGCACATACCTACAGTTTTTTAAAATAATTTTGATCATTTTAACACAATAGAAATATATTTATAGAGTGCCATGTTTCCATACATGACTACATTGCACAATGTCCAGTCAGGGTAAATATTATCTATCTCCTCAAACAAGTATCATTTCTTTATTGCAAAAGCATTCAAAATCATTTTTTATTGTGGCTGTTGCTGTTGAGCTCCTTATATTTTCTGGTTATTAATTCCTCATGGGCTACGTAATTTGTACATATTTTGCTCACATTCTGCAGGTTGCCTCTTCACTTTGTGAATGATTTCCCTTGCCAAGCAGAAGCCCTTTAGTTTCATGAAATCCCACTTGTTCATTTTTGTTTTTGTTTCCTGTGCTTTTGCAGTCTGATTCCAAAGATCCTTGCCCATTGCAGTGTCCCACAGTGTTCTTCTCTGGGTTCATTTTGAATGACAGAGATTGGTCCAGTTTCATTGTTCCATGTTACAGACATCTCCCTTTCCCAGCACTGACTGCTGAACACACTGCCCTTTTCCAATGACAAGCTCTTAGCACTTTTGGTCCCACTGTTTTTCACTTGCACAAAATTTCTGGACCCGTTCTGACTGCTACTGAAAGGAACATGAAAACATTAATCATTTGGAATCCATAAGGAAAACTGTTAGAATTCAGCCACTTTTGGTGAGCAGCTGTAAATAGGATCTATAAAGTCCAGGCATTTAGATCACAAGGCAACATTTCAACAAAACGTTTTCTAAGGAAGAACGTGTCCCAATTAGCAAAACTGTGCAAGCTCTATGGAAATTCTATCCAATAAACATCAAACCCCGGTTACAGCATTATCATAAAGCAGAGAGAGCTGAAGTGGAGTAGGGATAATATACAAAGTTTTTATCTTAAAACCTTAGAGATCTAGAAAACCATAGCATCTGTCATTTTTTCTAGTGGTGATAATAGCTAACATCATAGCCATTAAGTTGTGGATGTGTATACAGTGGATCAACAGGGTTTGTGAATAGCACTAACTTCTTGAACTCATTCTATTAGCATCAAAAATTACTTTCAAAGAAAGCAGTCATCAAAGTGACTAAATCATTCATCAAAATACATTGGCATGGGCCCAGCGGCATGGCCTAGCGGTTAAAGTCCTCGCCTTGAACGCGCCAGGATCCCATAAGAGCGCCAGTTCTAATCCCGGAAGCTGCACTTCCCATCTAGCTCCCTGCTTGTGCCCTGGGAAAGCAGTCGAGGATGGCCCAGAGCTTTGGGACCCTGCACCCATGTGGGAAACCCGGAAGAAGTTCCTGGTTCGCGGCTTTGGATCGGCACAGCACCAGCCGTTGAGGCTCACTTGGGAAGTGAATCATCGGACGGAAGATCTTCCTCTCTGTCTCTCCTCCTCTCTGTATATCTGACTTTGTAATAAAATAAATAAATCTTTTTTTAAAAAAAAACATTGGCAGGTACAGTGTTTTGAATTATTTTCTCCCCCATCTGCTTAATATTGCAGAATAATTTAAATGGCCCCCTGTAGTAACTTCCATCTGGTCCAGGTCCCTTAAATTCAGCAATTTTTCACTGAGCATGCCACCTAGAATAGGATGAGACCTAACAGACTTCCCACTTCTGGATAATTCCTAGCATATGATTTCTTAGAAATTTCTCCTCGCTTTTATTTGTGTCTGAAGCAAGGGCAGACTATCTTGGCCTAATATGACTAAGTTAACCTTAGGGTGAGACTGCAAAGCAGCTTATTATTCAACATGAACAACTCTTCAGCTTTTTTGTTTGGCTTTAAAAACTGAGGGTCAGTTATTTTATGTAGTATGGTTGAAATGATAAGGGAAGTTACTTGTCTTAGAAGTAATTTTATGAACTGGACTAAAATATTCCCTTTTTAAATTAACATTGAAAGTCACTCACTACATCATGTTGTATTCCTTCTTGTTTTAAAGGTTTTTTGTTTAAATGAGATTTCACCTCAAAATTAACACTCAAAAAGGAAAACATTTGTGTTTTGATTCATGTTTAGATTAATCAGACTTGACTTACCGCGATCTTTCCAAGGTCAATGCCGTAGTTCAGCGAATTCCAGGAACACTGCTTGTAGTTGGGGGTCCAGGACTCCTCGAAGCTTTCCCTCAAGCATTCCCCCTTTTCTCCTTTGAATCCATCCCGACCTGGGATCCCAGGGGTCCCAGGAATGCCATTAGCTCCAGGGTTGCCATCTCGCCCAGGCACCCCTGCTGGCCCTTGTAAGCACATTCCATTGTACTGCAGACAGACAGGGAAAAGAACTGTTAGCACCTGGATTCAAAGGCTCAGTACATTATAACTGCACTTTTTAGGTACCACTGGAGTTAGGAATCCATTCAGACCCCAGTTACCCTTGTTCTAGATGACCTTCTTTAAGGAACTCATTTCCAACTAGTTCTAAAATACAATTTCCTTCATGCATTTTTATTTATTATTTTGCGAATTTTTATTTATTTTTGCATTGGAAAGTCAGATTCACAGACAGAAGGAGAGACAGAGAAAATTGTTCTGAGTGCTGATTTACTCCCCAAGTGGCTGCAATGGCCAGAGCTGAGCTGATCCAGAGCAAGGAGCCAGGAGCTTCTTCCAGGTCTCCCACTTACGTGCAGGATCCCAAATCTTTGGACTGTCCTCGGCTGCTTTCCCAGGCCACAAGCAGGAACCTGGATGGGAAGCAGGATTAGAATCTGCTGGTATTGGAACTGGCACCCATATGGGATCCTGGCACATGCAAGGCGAGAACTTTAGCCGCTAGGTTACTGTGCCGGACCCCACTATCATTCTTGTGATCACTCCAACATCAGTGTTGAGGCATTGCTTGGGCAAGTGTGTCTACTCTCATGAGTGGAAAGAAGAGGATCCAGACCTGAAGAAGAGACAGTAGCAATCCCATCAGCTGGCATAATATACCATGCATGGAAGCCAATGCTGTTTGCTCAACATAAAAGTGGTGTTTTGAGTCCCAGCTATCTACTTCCTGGGCCTACCCAATAAGACTCATATGGGAGAGAGAGAGAGAGAGAGAGATTAACTGCAGGGCAGGATCCCCTATGGTGCCAGTTCAAATCCTGGCTGTTCCACTTCTGATCTAGCTCCCTGCTAAGGCAGCTAGGCAACACAGCTGAAAATGGAATAACTGCCCCTGCACCCACGTGAGAGACTTGGATGAAGCTCTTGGCTCCACTTCAGCCTGGCCCACCCTGACTGCTGTGGTCATCTCGAGGGTGAACCAGAGGAAGGAGATCTCTTAGCTCCATCTCTTCCTCTCTGTAACCCAAACTTTCAAATTAAAAAAAAAAAATACATCTTAGGGGGAAATAAAAAGAAGCTAGATTGGAAGCAGAGTCAGGATTCAATTCCAGGCCTTCATGTATGGGATGTATTCAACGCAAGTGGCCACTTAAACAGCTAGCTATGCCACAGTGTCTGCCCCTAATCCTTGTTTTGATAATATTTTAATTACTTTGGACATTACCATTTCCTGACTCTGGGAAAAGGAATGATCAGAGAACTGTGAGAAAAGTATTTTAACTGCAAAGGTGTTTGAACAGGGCCAGCGTTGTGGCATAAGGGATTTATGTGTCATTGTGAAGCTAGCAACCCCTATGGAGGCCGATTCCAGTCCCAGCTGCTCTTCCCATCCAGCTCCCTGCTAAAGTGCCTGAGAAAGCAGGGGAAGATGGCCCAGTGCTTGGGTCCCCGCACTCCCTTGGGATACTTGGAAGACGTTCCTGACTCCTGGCTATGCCAGGCCCTGGGGACCGTTTGGGAGGTGAACCAGGGGATAGAAGACTGCTCTATCTGCCTCTTCCTCCATAACTCTGCCTTTCAAACACATACATAAGGGCCTGCACAATAGCTCACTAGCTAATCCCCCACTTTGCAGCACCAGCATCCCATAGGGGCGCCAGTGCGCGTTCCGGCTGCTCCACTTACCATCCATCTCCCTGCTCATGGCCTAGGGAAGTAGCAGAGGCTGGCCTAAGCCTTGGATCCCAGCACCCATGTGGAAGACCCAGAAGAAGCTCCTGGCTTCAGATCAACTTAGCTCTGGCCATTGCAGCCATTTGGGGAGTGAAGAGCAGATGGAAGATCTTTCTCTCTGTCTCATCTTCTCTATAAATCTGCCTTTCCAATAAAAAAAGAAAGTCTTTTGTTAAGAATACCTGATTTGTTCTTAAAAAAATTCTTTAAGTATTTGAAGAAATGCTAAAGTACAAAACACTTCCAACTAGTTGGTATATATTTTATGCTAGTTTTCGTTTAAATAATGTCATTCACTAATGTTTGGATTGTCTTTCAAGTTGGGGGGAAGGAGTTGAGGGATCATGAGAATGTTTATTCACCTTTTCATCTCAAAAACCGTGTTTCAGAGATGACATAGCTTTAGATTAGGCTCCACAGGTACTATGCCTGTCTTCTTCTACGTTAAAATGCTAACCCAACACATGTTCTATGCCTCAATAAAAGTCTGTGAAATGGATTATTTCCATGTGAAGGGAAGCTTCCGTTTTTCTCCACACCCCTGTTTTTCCCTTGGCCACCAGGGGGCAGAGCGAGGCGGATGATTGAAAGCAAGGCTTTGTCCAATACAAAGAAGTGGCTTTCTTAATGATTGTGTGGGCTGCTGTGTCAGGAAGACCGAGCCGGATCTCCGCGACGCACCTGAGCGTGACTGCACAACAGCGTTTCTAAGCCGGGCCAGAGCTGTGGGCAACCGCGGGTACTGTAAATCCTTGGGAGGAGACAAAAATTGCTAGTTCTATGGGGAAGAGGGGGGTTATTATGTGTATCATAACCACATATTCATAAAATGCAAACTGCACATGAACCACACTAACTTGGGACAGCTTTAACAATTTAGGCACTTAAAATAGAACTGTAACCCTGAACACATAGTCTGCTTTTGTGAAGTAAATTATATAGCATATCAAAAAAGTGAATTTTTTTTTTCCTAATGCTTTGGAATCCAGCATAGACTAGCTGAAAGAGATCTTGACTTATTAGTTTAGATTAAGACCTCAGTTTAACAAAACTTGAAGCACTGTCAAAATCACAAAGCATATCTCCTCCCCTGTCTTCTGTCCACTTTATTTGTCTACAGACTTAAGCTTTGGGGTTTACAGTGTGCCAGGGCTGCTGACGCCGGGAAGAGTTTGAGATGCCCTGCTGACTTTTAAAGGAAAAGTTTTAAGACAATAGACCCTTCCCCAGATGGTCCTTCAGAAAGCCTGAGAGCTGTTTGCTGGCTCTGAAACTCTAATCCTCTAAATCCCCTGCCGTTCCCACCTGATGGCTGCAGGCTGAAGACCCAGGGGTCTGCAAGAACTGACAGAATTAGCGCAATAAGTCCTTGGACTGTTGGGGACTCTTCACTTCCCCTCGCGACCTTTAACCCCCTCTCTGAACCATCCCTGGCCCCAGTGTGGTTGGCTGTCCAACAATGCAAATTGCAGCTCAATTTACTTCGATGACCTAGCGTGACTAACAGTTACAAAGGATTGGACCGATGCACTGTGGGGGCAGACGTGGCCACCGGCCCCAACAAAGGACACGTTGCATGGCTGGGACCCAGGTCCAGACCAGCAGCCAATCCGGAGTCTTCCTCAGGCCCCTCTCCATTCTTTCCGAGGGGGCGCATGAGTGAGGCCAGACAGGGTTGGACGCCACCCTGTACCTGGCCTGTTCCATCGACCCCTGTCCCATCTCCACTTCGCAACAACCCCCTCACCTAGGTCTCCCTCTTAGTGCCCGGATCCACCTCCCGCACACACTCCAAGTCCTGTCTTGCAGACACAGACCAAGCTAGGGGGCGGGGGACACCTAGGGCGGCCCCGACGTGCGCCCCGTGCCGCGAACGGTCACCCTCTACCACCGGCGCAGGAGTCTCTCCACCCGGCTGCCGCGGACTCACCACGTCCACCACCTCTCTCTGGCGGAGCAGCGCCTTCTGTTTCCCCTTGGGGATGTCGGAGGCGCGGCCCTGAGTTAGCAGCTGCAGCAGCAGGAGCGGCAGCAGCCGAAGCCGCAGGCGGCTCTTGGGGCGCATGGCGCGGCGGCGGCGGCGGAGGAGACTCTGGAACAGCCCGGACTCAGCGTGTAGCCCCGCCGCGCTGCGCGGCCGCGGCAGGCTGCATCAATGCGCCTTTCACCCGCCCGTCCCCTTTGCTCCGCCGGAGTTTCCAGCCCGTCATTGGCCGGAGCCCCCATCCCGAGCCCGACCCTGGGCGGGCCAAAAGCGGGGCCCGCCCCCTCCAGCCGCTGCCATTGTGCCGGTGGAGACCCTTGCGATGGACCACGAACCCTGCGAATCTGCGGCGCGGGCCGTGGGCAGGAGCCCTCTGGAGACCTGACCCCTGGTCTCCAGAGATGTTGCCGCCTCCATACAATAGAGACACAACTTGTAAAAGGCTTCCACAGACAGCACCGCCCCCCCGCCCCCCCACCCCGTCGCTGATACCTGGCTAGCTTTGGGGGGTTAAATGGCATTGGGGGAATGGAAGTGGGGAAAGAGAGGAATCTTGGGTACCGTCAAGCTCAAGGACTCTGCCAAGGCTTGCACACACACCACACACATCCCCTGTGTTCTGGGCAGGCCTGGGTGATAGTTTGGGCTGTGGAGATAAGTCAATTCAGGCCCAGGGAAGTTAACTGACACATGGTGGTAGATGTTCCCTTGTGGGTGTTCACTCTTGACCTTTGGTTGACACAATCTCTTTTCTTAACTGCCTCTGTCTTTCTGCATCTTTCTTTTGTCCATCCTGGAAGAAAGCTTCCCCCGGGGTCCAGGCGACCCACTAGGTGGGTCAGGTGGAAGGAGGTGCCCCTGTGAACACCACGGGCTGCCGTCAGACCAACAGAAACCTTGCCCGTCCTGTAGCAACAGGGGAAGCTGCTGCAGAAGTCAGCTCGGCGGGGTCTCCAGAGCTACAGCGGCCACAGCCAATGGGTATTCAAGAGAAGTAAAAGCGTCTGGCAGTTGAAGGAAGGCTCATTCTTGGGCAAGTACTAGCTACACGTAAACTTAAATATTCTGGTTTGTCAACAACCCAAAGTGAGTTCTAAAGCCAGGACTGGCTTGGTGATTTACCATGCGGAAAGAACACACATGACTTTGTCTATGAAGAACGTCTGCTCCTTGTCAACAGAACCTGCGAAGTGCCTGGCCCTGTGTGACTGTACAGGTCACTGGTCTGTTACACCAGCCTGTATAAAAACGAGGGGCAGCCAAACCGCCATGTCACAGCAATCTAGGTGCTGCGATGGGTAGGAGGGGACCCTTCAATTCCAATTCCACTGCTGCCAGCACACAGTGACTTTCAGGTAGTCTCTATGTAAGTCAGGGGTCCACACTGGCATTTCAACAAAGATCCAACCTGACATGAACATCTGGATGTTTTCAAGCTATGCATCCACAGAAGTAGTCATGTGACCATGGTTAGATGAATACACCAGATCTGTGTAATGAGGTGGAAGTGCTTTACAGCACACAGAAGGCTTTCACAATCCCCACCTGCCAAGACCTAGGGGATTGGCCCCAGAGCACTCCCTACAGGCTTTCAGCGTTGGCAGTAATTTTAGAAACAGCCTAATCCAACATACAGATTTTACGATTAAAGCATGTGAGTAAGGCAACTTAGAAACTTCCCCCAAAATCGCATAGCAAATGTCTAAACAGTGTTAAACTGAGGCTGAATTTTTATTTCAGGTACAACATTTTATAACACTCCCTTGGAGTGTTCTAGCCTTCCACAGCCTTGCTAGTGGAAACTGAGGGAAGGACAGGGATTGAAAGGCAGGCAAGTTCCTCTGGGGTCAGATGTCATACAGGCAGGAGATCCAGGTGAAAGGGCCCCCCGTGAAAAGGTAGAACCACACACTGAAAGATGGGTCAGCAAGCTTCCCTAGGAGGATGCTGGCTATGTTGTAGCAGGAAATCTGCTGCTTTAAGTGACTCCATATCATTTTGAGCCCTGATTTCACTCTTCAGAACCATGCATAGCAGGTACACTCACTTCTTCCCTGGGCAATCTTCTGTTTGAAAGCAGCACAGTATACCACACCACACCACACCATACCATACCACACCATGCCATACCACACCACACCATACCATACCACACCATGCCATACCACACCACACCCCACCATACCATACCCATACGGCACCATACCATACCACACCACACCACACCATACCACACCACACCACACCACACCATACCACACCACACCATACCACACCACACCACACCATACCACACCATACCATACCACACCATACCATACCATACCACACCACACCATACCACACCACACCACACCACACCCCACCATACCATACCCATACGGCACCATACCATACCACACCACACCACACCACACCACACCACACCACACCATACCACACCATACCATACCACACCACACCATACCACACCACACCACACCATACCACACCATACCATACCACACCATACCATACCACACCACACCACACCATACCACACCACACCACACCACACCATACCATACCACACCATACCATACCATACCACACCACACCACACCACACCACACCACACCACACCATACCATACCACACCACATTACAAAATAGTTGTGAAATTTGTAATCAGGAGACCTTAGTTTGAAGGTTATAACCACTACTCATTTGACTACTGTTCATTGATTTGTTTTTTTAAAAAATATTGTTGAGGTCTTACTATGGGCTTAGCTTTGTTCAAGGCAATAGAAATTTTAAGGAACTTTTAAGAAATTTTAATTTCTTTTACATGTATTTGAAAGGCAGAAACAGAGAGACCTTGTATTTGATGGCTCATTACTCAGATGCTGACAAAAGCTGGGAGTGGTCTAAACTGAAACCAGGGCACAGGAACTCATTTGGACGTCCCTGGGGGAGCCAGGAGCCTACCTACCTCAGGCATCATCTGCTGCCTTCCTAGGGAGCCTCTTAGCAAAAAGCTGGATGGGAAGTAGAGCCAGGACAGGATCCAGGCACTCCACGGAACGCAAAGAAAGAATCACCTGCAGCAAAAAAGCAGCGTCACATCCTGGCTTTCCCTGCCCCCACCTTCCCACCCGTGAAGACCACACCCAGCTGCAGGTCCTGGGCAGCAGCCTGTCTGAGCCACAGCGGGGGAAGCACAAAGAAAGGATTTGAGAGCAAACAGCACCCATGAGTCCTCAAGGGGCTATTGAATCCCTCCCTCCACTGGCTAAGGGTTCCTGTGCACAGTCAGCTCTAACTTCTAATCATGTAGTAACTTCTTCCATCAATGTCCACACTCATTTATTTCTAAATGCCTAGGCTACTCGGTTATTCAGATTGATATTAAACAGTTTAGCCCAGACCAAGTGCGGTAGCCTAGTGGCTAAAGTCCTTGCCTTGCATGCACCTATGGTCCCATATGGGTGCCGGATTCTGTCCCGGTTGCCCCACTTCCATTCCAGCTCCCTGCTTGTGGCCGGGGAAAGCAGTAGTGACTGGCCCAAAGTCTTGGGACCCTGCACCCATATGGGAGACCCAGAAGAGGCTCCTGGCTCCTGGCTTCGGATCAGCTCAGTTCCTGCCATTGTGGCCACGTGGGCAGTGAATCAGCAGATGGAAGATCTTTGTCTCTCCTCTCTGTAAATCTCCTTTCCAATAAAAATAAATAAATCTTAAAAAGTTAGCACATCCACACCCTATACTGACAAATGTTAAGTATAGAGTATCTTCACAAACTTATGCATAGTTAGAATTTTTATGGTCTTAAGAGAACACAAGTTGGCAGAAAATTATAGAACTTAAATCAGAGATGAAAGATGACCCAAATCCCCTGACCTGTGATTATGGAGGGACATTCTACATGCAGTTTCTTATTTCTGCCTATTTCTACAACTGAAAGTTGATCTCTGCAGGCCTGAGGGCAAATGCCGGTCACTTCAACCTGGAAGAGGGACATTTCATTGATTTTGAGTCATAGCCTGTTACATGATTTCATATGCTTTCAACTTGGGTAGTCTTTCATTTCCTGTCAAATTTCTTCCTTTTTATTAAGTTACCCAAAGCTGCACACTCTCTTCTCATTGTGCCCTGTGTGCAGAGGTCTTAAAATAACTGTCCGCAGAACAGACTCTGCATTGTAAGATCTGCTCAGAAAATTGCTCACTGTGGAGATCTGTGTTTGAAAATGATCAAGATTAAAGGCGCTTCTGGGCAGGTCAGCTGACACTTTGCTGCCTGTGTCTTTCAAGGTACAAAGAGCTGCCTGTTTCTGTGATAAAAGAAAGCCAAAGTCAGCAAGTTCTTTGCAACTGCACCTCAAATGTTTAGGTTCGCAAAATAAATCAATTTCTCCAGTTTCGCTCCACAAATATCCATCTCCATCAGCTAAGCCTTGGTTGCCTGCTCTTCTTCCTCTGGGCCCCTTCACTGTTGTGGTTGTATTGGTTTTGTTGTCATTGGAAATTGAAACAAGCCAATTATATTAAACTCCGCCATTGTGTCTCTAGGTTTTGGGAAAATGACAAAACAAACTGAATATAGAGTCTTCTCTCTCTCTCTAAAAAATAAATAAACAAATAAAGTCTTGTAGTGACCAAGTGCAAGCTGACTGGTGACAGGAGAGAGAAAAATCAAGGGGTTTGTATATAAAACAAGAAACGGGTAACTGCAAAAAAAAAGCATTAACAAAATAATTGTCAATTATGGCACAGAAGTTACTGGTCATAACATTTGCCACCTACTTTGAAGAAAATTAAGTTTAGGCAAACTCCCTTCTGATATTTCTTACCATGATTTAAAAAAAATTATCATCAGATAGTTTAATAGAATTATCATCAGATAGTTTAATAGAATTGTCGTAATGATCAGAAACACCCTCTTAACACCTTTTCCTCTTACCAGCTAGACCAGTGCTTTGTAATTTTATGGACACTGTGAATTCCCTGAATCATCTGTGGATTTCATTAAAAAAATCATGCTTCAGAATTTGTAGGTGGCTCCAAGCTGGAGAGATAGCTGATGCAATGCTCAGGTCACTGCGCTAACGACAGTACTGCTGGAGTGGTGTGCTTTAAGAGTAAAAGCAGCCGCTGCATCAAGGGAATGTTTCAGGGTAGAGTGAAATGATTGTGAAGGAGAATGGAAACCACCTCCAAAGAAGAAACAGCCTGAAAATTGGAGAATGGTAAGAATCAAAGGTCTGAAAGGCTGTTCTGAGACGGAGAGAGACGTCTTGGTCTGTTGTACTCGAGAGACTAGTGCATGGTTCCTGGCCGTCGGCTGCTCCCCTGGCGATGAGGAGCATGGGTCCAAGCGGAATGTGCAGGGATATCACGATAAGATTGCATTCTAAAAGTAGGAAATAGGGCCCAGCGGCTTGGCCTAGAGGCTAAAGTCCTCACCTCGGAATCCCATATGGATGCTGGTTCTGGTCCCAGCAGCTCCACTTCCCATCCAGCTCCCTGCTTGTGGCCTGGGAAAGCAGTTTAGGACGGCCCAATGCATTGGGACACTGCACCTGTGTGGGAAATCCGGAAGAAGTTCCTGGTTCCCGGCTTTGGATCAGCACAGTACCAGCCGTTGCGGCTCACTTGGGGAGTGAATCATCGGACGGAAGATCTTCCTCTCTGTCTCTCCTCCTCTCTGTATATCTGACTTTGTAATAAAAATTAAATAAATCTTTAAAAAAAGTAGAAAATAGATGGACAATTTCTAGATCCCTGAAACTGAGCATAGTAACACATAAATGAAATCAGGTATCTACTCTAAAATTGTCAAGACGTTGGGCCCGTTTGAGTGACACAGCTGTGGAGGACAGATCTCAGACTGAAGAAAGCCTGACTTAGGGCTTGGCACCATGGGGTAGCAAGCTAAATTCTTGCCTGCAGTGCTGGCATCCCATATGGGCACCAGTTCAAGTTCCAGCTGTTCCACTGCAATCCAGCTCCCTATTTATGATCTGAGAAAGCAGCAATGGTTGGCTCAAGTCCTTGGGCTCCTACCCACATGGGAGACGCAGAGGAAGCTCCTGACTCCTTGTTTCAGATCAGCTCAGCTCTACCATTGTGGCCATTTGGTGAGTGAACCGTCTCCCTGTAACTCTGCCTTTCATATAAAAACAAAACAAAACTTAAAAAAGAAAGAAAGAAAGGGTTAGGTATAGCATTTTCCTCTTAACTTTTCATTGTGAAGAGGACCCTCCTACTTAGCAACTGTGTTAACCACCTCCTGCCACTTCGGATTCTCTCTGACAAGTGGTCCTTTTCTGCCTCTGCACTTGAGTGCTCTCCGTTATTCCCAGGAAGTAATTCATGCTTCCATTCAACCAACAGTGATGGGACCCTTCCTATGAATTAGGATCCTGTGCTAAAGATTGGAAACATAAGAGGAAAAAGACAGGGTCTTTATCTTCAAAAAGCTCCGTGCTAACAACAAAGAGATCCGGAGATGAGTGCAGAGGAGGCGGTGAATGTTTCGCTACAGGTGAGCAGATACGGTTGCTTGAGATGAGGGGAAGGAGTACAGGAAGAATGCATTGGAAGCCCTCCTGGAAGAGGTGGTATTTTGCTGTTATAAAGAGCAGGTTGGAGGTAGGCAGGCAAAGGATGGACACCAAGATTTGGAAGAATTAGAGTAATGAAAGGAACATTGTTTGATCAAGGTGAATAGGGGATTGAAAAATGTGTGGAATCTGAAGCCTGTTTATTCTGGGCTACATGACCATGGCCATAGAAGTGTTCCGTACAAAAACCTGCTGTGATTGTGCATAACCGATAATTAATACCTATGGCACTAGGTATCCTATTTCATATTACTTCATTTTAAATATGTCAAGAAGAGAATCATCTGGAATATTTATCAGATTGGATTGCTGAGTCTCGCCCCAGAACTTCTTAGCCAATGGGTCTTGGGAAGGGCTTCAGAATCTGCATGTTTAAAATAAAGATTCGTTGATTTATTTGGAAGGGTTATAGAGAGATCTTCCAGCTGCTGGTTCACTCCACAAATGGCTGCCTTGGCCAGAGCTGGGCTAGGCTGAAGCCAGGAGCCAGGGACTCTTTCCAGGTCTGCTCGGGGTACGGGGAGCTTACATATTTGGTGGTGAGCCTCTGTTCACAGCCTGCATTTCCTCTTTCCTGATCAGAAAAAGACCCTGTCGCTTCAAGAGTGACAAAATTCTTCCCAGGGCTTCCCTGCAGACTTTCCTGATGCCTGCTGTGTCTGTTGCCTGAAGCAAATCACTTGGCCAGTGACATAACAGGGCTAGAAAGAGGTGGAGCCTGTTTTTGAAGGACACGGCTGCTTGGAAGATGGTGAACAACATTTGGGTTCTTCTGGCAGGGAGGAAGGGTGAGTGGCAGGCACTGAGGTTGACTGTTGGGTAGACATGTCAACAGCGGTGGGAGAGTTTGGCCCACAAAGTCATTTAATCTGCCCTGCCAGAGCAACTACAGGGAGGATTCAAAAGTCAGTAAAGTCAACATCAGGCCAATTTTTTTCTTTTCTTATTTTATTACATTTTTAAAATTTTTAAATTATATGGTACAATTTCATAGGGTCTGGGATTTCCCTACCCCCCCATCAAATTCCCACACCCTGACTGATTTCCCCCATATTAATATAATAGGACAGTCATCCATAAGCAGACGTAAGTCCATCAGTCTGTTATTTAAGTGTGTCCCAGCATTGCTGGTACAGGCAGTGTCAGACAGTCCAGCAACTCATTGTCCAGTTATGTCCAACAGTTTCATTGGGAATCCATCTTTGATTTGGAAGTAGGGATGCATGCTGCATTGTATCTTCACATCTGAATATGATAGTCTCTATTATGCCATCACTATACATTCCCTTAAATGAAAAGCCACAGAGCAAAGTCAACAACAGGCATGAAGTTAAAACAAAAAATTTACAACACCGTGGAGTCAAAAAAAGTGCCACTGAATAACCAACACATGGGTGAAGAAAAGAAAACACAAAAGCCTTTTGGATAAAATGATGCCACTGAGCGATCCATGAGCCAGTGATGAATTCGACAAGAGAAAAGGAACTATTTGGAAGAAATGAAAATGAAAACAAAAACATCAAAACACATGGGATGCAGCAAAAGCAGTATGGAAAGAGTTATTGATCTCACAGTTTGCATGAAGGCTGCCTGATATCAGAGAGAATGTATGGTGTTTGCCCTTTTAGGATTGGCTTACTTCTTTGAGCATAATGGTCTCTAGTTGGGGCCATCTAGTTGCAAATGGTATGACTTCATTCTTTTTAATGGTTGAGTAATATTCCATGGAGTTTCTTTAACCACTACTCTTTGGATGGGCATCTGTTTAGATTGTGCTACAACAGGCTAATTTTTAAGTTGATAATGTTATATGCCCTGCAAAGGAAAATGTTATAAATATCCAAATGGCTTTTGGCAGAATAGAAGATTCCTTGCCCCAAAGAGTGACTGCCAGTCGCGCAATTATCTTACCATTCTCTTCTTCTGGGTGGGCAGCCAGAGGAAATCTTTGCTTTGTTTATCCAGCCTCCCATCAGTTATCCTGGTTCTTGGTATCTTTTGGAAATGGGAGGCCTCCAATGGGAAGGATTAAGATAACGCCTCCAGGGGACATAGGTTGCTAAATTCAAAGGATGTATCACAAATAGCCATTCACAGATGTATACTCATGACACCTATTCTCCTCTTGTACCACTGATTTTTCTTGTGCAGAAAAGTCAGAGAAGCCAGCTCTGTTTCATGTGAAGTAGCCCTACTTATGTGTGGTTGCAGTGGAATGTTCTGGAGAGGATCCACCTTAATGTTTTCAGCAAAGTATAAGAAACTTGCACTGATTTCTCTGCTTACTCGGTGTCTTGCCTGGACTGCATTTGCTTCCTGCCTCTCCATGGATGGAATGTACTGTTTTTAACTCCTGGGGTGATCATTTCTGGGGCCCCCCTCACTGGGCAGCATTGTGGGAGTCTGGAAAAATGTCAGTGACAAGCTGGGAGTTTCTGCTCAATGGTTTTCCACAAGCATTTTGTTATCTGTGGATCAACCCTCTCACGTAATGTGGGCCCTCTCTCGGTGCTCCCTGAGCCCGACTACAGTCCTTAGGTCCCTGAAGGATGTAGTCCATTGACAAACCCCAGTTGGAAGGCATTTGTATCTGCATGGTGGTTACTGATCACCACCACACTTCTGCTACAACCACTATCACACTTCAGCTCTTTATTTCTAGGGCTATTGCCTTCCCACACTGAAGAAGAGTGTCAGCTCTTGTGAGAGCTCTTCATTTTTGGAGTCCTTCACTCCTTCGTCTGCTTGGAAGACATGTGAGATGCCTGCTCCCTTCTCTTTCCTTGTCTGCCTGCTGCATTCAGTGCTCCCACAAAAAGATAATGTATGTGTCATTTCTAAGTTTACAGGTTAACAGTTCTTTTTAGGATACTTTAGTGGGTTGCCTATCTAATTTTTCACCCTCTCCCAGAAAAATATTCAAGTGCATGTATACAGAGAAATTGGAGTTTAATTAGATTAAAATGAGTTTTGTGATCAATACTGAGAGGATATTGCACATCTGGAAATGAACTTACTATGCCCTTCAGGAATGTCACGTGTTTTTCTTTTTGTTTTTCCCAAAGATTCCCAAAGGTTGACATTTCCCTGTATCTTCCACAAGTTCCAAAACAATGTGGTGGGTACATACAAAGACATCAAATAATGAATGCTGTAGCAAGCCAAAATTTTAGCATTATCATTGCATAAGTTTTTGAGCACCGAGAACAGATAGACAAGATGCTGCTTGGAATGTCCCTGGCTCAAGTCCTTACTCCAATCTAGCATCCTGCTAATACACCTCCTGGAAAGCAGTAGGAAACAGCTCAAGGCCTGGTGTCCCTGCCACCCACATCGGGAGTACCAGGCTGAGTTCTGAGCTCCTGCCTTCCACCTGTCGCACCCCAGCCTGTTGCAGGCGTCTGGGGAGTGAAACAGCAGGTGGAATCTCTGTGTCTGTCGCCCTCTCTCCTCGTTTCTGCCTGTCAGAAAAATAAATGAATAAAACACAGGACAATACAAAGGCAAAAACACGGAGAATGTACAGCGCCAAGAGTGAACCCTAATCTAACCTGTGGTCTGGTAATAATAATGTGTCAACAAAGGTTCATCAGTTATAACACAGGTACCATTCCCTTGGGAGATTTTGACAGTGGGTAAAACTGTGTGTTGAAGGAACAGGGACGTTTGGAAAAGCTCTACGTCTTCCATCCAATGTTCCTATGTAAAGCTGCTTGAAGAAATATTGTCAGTGTTTAAAAACTGGGAATGGTTGGGAGACTCAGCATGGTGTTGCCTAAGATCCCCAGGAAACCATGACTCTGAGTCATCCCCTGAATGAGGGTTTTCCAGAATTTCCATCGCCACCCTCTCCCCATCATTACACAACTCACCAGGCTGTGGCAATATGCAAATCACATCTCCATGGAGTAGCATTTCCGTAAGCACCAAAGAGTCGAGCTACTTCCAGCCTTTTGTTTCACCTGCAGTGTCTGAGCTGTGCTCAACCGACCTCAGGTTGGGAAGCGCTTTTAGCTTGCCACTCATCCTGTCCTATCATCACTCCCTCATGCTTACAGCAGAATTTTCCCAGATTTCACCTTGTGTGATTCATGTTTCCCCAGCCAGATGGTTACTGCTGATCTCCTGGTTGTCTTTGACTCCAATGTGTCTTCACCGCACGTCAATCCTGTCGTTTCTTCTTCCTTTGCTACTCCTTTTGCGGTACAAACAAGCTCAATTTCAGGCTTGCCTGGGTGGACCGAAGCCACTTGTGCTTGAGGTCATCAGAGGGGCTGATAGATGCGCTCTTAATGATCCTTCAACAAACCCTGATTTTTTAAAAAATGTGACAGACATGTTGTACTGTAGGATATACAGAATCCCCAAGGATTGTTGAATCAGTTAAGATGCTTTTAGCAGCGAATATTAGAAAATCCAATAAATTGTGGCTAAAATCATCAGAATATTTATTTTTTCTCTTAACAAGAAGTTCAGAAGGTCGCTCCTGGATTAGTTAATGCAATGACTCAACCATATCACTACAGAATCTGAATTTTTTCCTGTATTTATGTTCTTGCCACTGTTGAATTTTGGTTTTATCCCCAAGCTATCATCCCCTCAGGAAATCCCTGCTCCAGGAGTCTCTCCTGGTTGCATTATTGTCTAGAAGAACACTCTTGCATTAGCTGCTTTTTAAAAAGATATATTTATTTTTAGTGGAAAGTCAGAATTACAGAGAGAAGGAGAGACAGAGAGAAAAATCTTCCATCTGCTGGTTCACTCCCCAAGTGGCCACAACAGCCCAAACTGAGCCGATCCTAAGCCAGGAGCTTCTTCCATGTCTCCCATATGGGTGCAGGGCCCCAAAGCCTGGGGTCATCTCCTACTGCTTTCCCAGGCCACAAGCAGGGATCCAGAAGGGTAGTAGAGCAGCTGGAATACCAACCAGTGCCCCTATGGGATCCCGGTGTGCAAGGCAAGGACTTTGGCCACTAGGCTGCTGTGCTGGGCCCTGCCTTAGCTGCTTCTTAAGAGAAGGAGGATCGGGCTTGGCAGCGTGGCCTGGTGGCTAAGGTCCTCGCCTTGATCCCATATGGCCGCTGGTTCTAATCCCGGCAGCTCTACTTCCTCTCTCTCTCTCCTGCTCTCAGTATATCTGACTTTGTAATGAAAAGAAAATAAATCTTAAAAAAAAAAAAAAGAGAAGGAGGATCTTTCTCATCATTACTATTGTCTGGAAAGCATAAGCCCTACCCTATAACAATCCTTCACCAGGGGACAAGACAACAGACTTAGGGGAATCCCTTAGAATGTTGGATGAGACCCAAGTAGATGACGTATACCTCACATTTACCTCACATGTATATACCTGACATATACCTCACATAGACAGATGCCAGGCACACGTATATAACTTCTGGTTCCCTACTCATCACTCATATACTTTAAGAGTATGCACAAGACTATGTTTTAAAAATGTGCTTATTTGTTTATTTTAAAAGAAGAGCCACAGCTAGAGAGAGGGAGAGGGAGAGCTTCCCAGCCACTAGTTTACTTGCTGCAACAGCCAGGTCTAGATCAAATGGAAATCAGGTGCCAGGAACTCCATCCAGGTTTTCCACGTGTGTGGCACATGCCCAAGCATTGAAGCCATCATCTGCTGCCTTCCAGGATGTATTTGTAGGCAGCTGGATTGGATGTGGAGTAGCCAGGAATTGAACCAGCACTCCAAGGTGGGATGTTGGCTTTGCAAGTGGCAGCTGAATGCACCGTGCCACAGTGCCAGGCACTATGCGCAACTTTCTGTCCGTATTTGTGTGTGTCTTGTTTCCTTTTCTCAGCTTCATATTCATCCATTATTACACACATGTATGTAGTCTGTTTCTTTTTCATCGCTAAGCAAAATTCGACAGACATTTATGCATTTATCTTAGAAGTTTACAGATCAGGAATGCCAACCAGATCAGGAATGTTCTAGAGAAGATGATAGCATGCCAGTGATCATATTCAGGTGCTACTACTGCTGGAGGAGACCCAAGGGCAAGCTCAGTTGTCCTGGGGGCATGTGGGGATTGGCCAAGGAGGCATAGTGCAGCTTCTCCTTCCTGAAAACTAGCCTCCAGGTCTCCTTTTGTTCTAAAATTCTTGGACTTGGCATTAGAAGCAACATTCCAGGTCACACCCCTGGCTACTAGAGAGAGATTTTTTCCCCCTGCTGCCTAACAGAGCCCTAAAAAAACCCAAAAACAGGGGGAGACAGGGAGGTTTCCTCTCCTGTCTGAGCCCAGCAAGCTGCAGTATCAGCCAGCTCTTGGCCTTGAGTCAAGCAGCCAGGTCCAGCATGTCTAATTCAAGCCCAGTTTTCTGCTGGGGTTATAATGATCCCAGACCTCCACACATCCAGCCACATGAGCTAAACACTTAATTCTTCAGTATATTTAACTCATGTGGTTATGAGTCACTGTTAATATGTTCAGCAGATACGCCAGTTTCCAAGCTTCATATCCAAAGTAAAGGTTTTAATTATTTTTCTCAGTGATGTGCTCATGTCTGCATACCAGCTGTCACACATGGTTAACCAAAGTCATCTTGAAATATTTAACTTAGAATTCAGTATAGGAGCAAAACATATCAAATATTTCTAAGATGTCTATCCAGAGACACAGGTCATTTATCAAAGTTCTAAACTATCTTACAGTAGGAGGTAAAACTATGGATTTCATGCATTAGTACTATTTATGGAAATGTACAAAAATGTACACTTTTCATAAACAAGTTCAAGTCTTCTACAAATGAAAAAAGGGAACGTTTATCTGATGAGGAACAATTTTGCAAATTCTGGATCACTATTGAAGATAATGGAATTTATAAACTTGCTGATTTTCCTGTGTACACTCATGTCTTGTAATGCAATAAACCATGAAGAAGGCAGGCTGTTCCTCGGAGGCTCCAGCAGAAGGTAAATTACGTCCTCCCAGCAAAAATGAGATCTGATGCATGCTTTAGTCAGTGAAAAGAGGGAGTGGATTCACCTTCAAGCCCCAGGGACTGCAGAAGACTCCCTCCAATGAGCACATGTGCCCTCAGATGCCCAGCATGGCTGGTGCACACTGCGCAAGGTGCGTGAGGGAAGATGGCTTCCACCAGCGGAAGCAGCAGTGACAGAATTCCAGCCAGGGCCCTGGGCAATTTGGGATTTGCAGAGCAGCTCCTGCCAGCCTGTCACCTGCCTGGAGCTCGGGGGAAATATCTCCCCTCTGGATGTTTGGCAAGTGGCTCCCTCACAGAGACTTGCTAATGCCACTGAAAATCAGAAACAACTGAAAACCAGAAACAACACATTAATACTAAGACATTTCTTGGGCTTCAGGCTTTTCCATGTTTGTTGCTTCATCAAGATTAATGCACGGAGTGAAATTTTGGATGGACGAAATGGCAGAAATGTTAACGAAAGGTATAGGCACTGAACTCAAAGCGCTTCTCTCCAGTGGAAGTCCTCCCCCAGTGCTGGTTAAGAACAGCACCCGGACTCAAAGCATTCCAGCAGTCACCATGCTCATTAGAAGGCCTTTCTCCTTTGTGGTCTCTCTGGCTTTTGGCTGAAGGATTTCCCACATGGGTCACACTCCCAAGGCCTCAATCCAGAATGAGTTTCTTGGTAGTCCACAAGGCTGGGGTTGTGTTGAAATTACTTTATCTGCTCTCATGGGGACTTTTTCCGGAGTGCATTCTCCACTGATCATTCAGGTGGGAGATGGGCTAAGGAGTTTTCCCCCACATGCACTGTGCTTCCAAAGCACAGAGAGTCTCCGGCAGGAACTCTCTGATGCTGGACACGTGGGTTGCTGCCGAGACGGGCTTTCTCATGTTTGCTGCCCACATATAGCTTTTTCCCTCCAGGGAGACTCTCTCTCTCTTTTTTTTAATGTTTATTTTATTTTTATTTCAAAGACAGATACACATAGAGAAGGAGATGCAGACAGAAAGATCTTCTGTCTGCAGGTTCATTCCCTAAATGGCTGCAATGGCTGGAGCTAAGCCAATCCAAAGCCAGGAGCCAGGAACCTCCTCTGGGTCTCCCACATGAGCGTAGAGTCCCAAGGCCTTAGATTGTTCCTTTACTGCTTTCCCAGACCACAAGCAAGGAATTGGATGGGAAGCACAGCAGACTGACACTCATATGGAGTCTTGGGAAAATGTAAGGTGAGGATTTAGCTCCCAGGCCATTGCATCAGGCCCTCGGGGAGACTCTTGAGTGATGGTTGTGACTGGCAGCTCGTCCATAGCCTCTCTAATTATAATGACTTTTGGACTGTGAAGGTCCTTCCAGTCCTGGTGGTTTAGTGGAGCTTCTGGTCACTAGGAGAGGCCGGGATTCTGAGCACTCATCATGGCTGTGAAGACCTCAGCTTCCCACCAAAGGAGGGGATTTGCTGACCAGAGGGCTAGGCAGGGACTAGACAGTGCTTCCACAGGAAGCTTGAGTCAGGTCTGTCTCTGAGGGCCTCTTCACACAGTGATGCTTTTGATGCTGAAAGTTTGCATGCGTCCCAACCAAGTTTGGCTTGTGCCCAGGTGAATCCGCCAAGTGAAAAATGACTTGTAGGCCTGGGACCTACACCCCACATGGAATCTTTGGCATGGATGGTCCTGCCTGGCAAATGCTAACCTGTGACATTCCTAAGAAGCACTCTGTTCATAAGGTGCCTTTTCAGCCTCACTTCTTTACTTTTTTTTTCTTTAAGATTTATTTACTTTCATTTGAAATGTAGATTTTGCAGAGAGAGAAGTCTTCCATCCACTAGCTCACTCTTGAAATGTCTGCAACAGTCAGAGCTGAGCTACTCTGAAGTCAGGAGCTAGGGGCTTCCTCCAGGGCTCTCACATGGATGCAGGGTCCCAAGGACTTGGGCCATCCTCTGCTGCCCCCCAGGTCACAAGCAGAGAACTGGATCAGAAGTGCAGTAGCTGGGACACAAACTGGCACCCCTACAGGATGCCGGTGCCACAGGGCAGAGGACCAGCCTGATACACCACAACGGTGGCCCCTCATCTACGCATCAATGCCTATGACTTGTGGAAGGTCCTTAGACCCTCTATAGCCCTGAGAATCTGAGCTGGGTCCCTTAGGGCAAATGCTGACAGTGGGCTCTGTGGGTAAAATAGGGCTAGGGGTAGCTGGCAGCTGGGGCAGGGACACAGACAAGCAGTTGCCATGGCTGATGCTCTGACCAGCCATAGTCCAGGGGTCCAGGGGGCATGGCCCTACTGTTGTATCTTTCCATTCCCATCACTTGCTGTGACACAAAGATCTCCCAAACTGCTGAAGGCAAGGACAGACCTAGAACTGCTAACCTGATGTTATCCCATGGCGGTGTATTCTGTACGGCTTTTCCTCTGGACACAGACACTTCCTCTTGGGCCTTTGTGATATTTTCACAGTATTCCATTGAGGAGAATCAATTATATGGCTGTTCACGCATTCACACACACCTCAGCCCCGATATTTTCACTAATTAATATCATGGAATAACATTCTGTTATAATCCGAATCTCTATCTGAATGCATCTACCTATTTACTTAGTGACTCACTTAGTGCCTGACACTCCGTGTGAGTATATAAACTCTGACAGTAAAGCCCTGGCCCCATCTTTCCCATTCCCACCTCAGCACCTGAAGCAGCGTCTGGCAGATAACATCGTTTAGTGTTGCTGGGAGCACATGGATATTTCTAGATCCCTTCGATAACGCAGGGAATCAAGGGGGAGCAGGCGTGAGGAGGCGACTTTTGATCCTTTTCCTGCCCAGCTCCCCTCAAGCACTCCTTTCCACCAGAGCTCCTTGGAGAGTCTGCTTCTCACAAGCTTTGGGAACTGCCCAGCCACAGAGTTTGGAGCCAGTTTGGGTCTCAGGAATCCTACTCTGCCCTGGTTCCTTGCCTCTGTGCAACTCTTCTGGCTCTGCCTGACCAGGGGGGAAGCAGGACACAAGGGCCGTGTGCCCCAGATCTCATTGCATTATGATGGAGGACAAATCCATGCTCCTGAAACTTGAAATGGAAAACAGATTTGCTTACCCACCAGGCAAAAGGCTCCAATAGAGAAGGACTGGCAGAGTGTGACGCGAAACTGAAGTAGGTGACAAATGGGAGTGGCCAGGATTACCGGGTTAAGCTCCCTAACACCTATGTCTGCGCAAAAATATATCCACGAGGTTGTATAATGCCACAGACTCTGGCTTTCTTTGTATAAGACCTCGGTACAGCTCAAGTTTCACGCCATGAGAACCTAGCCTAGAGCTTGAAGTGCAGATAAGAGCTGGGTTTTACCTCCTCCTTCAGCGCCAGCAATGAGGAGGAGGAGGGACAGGAGCACGTGACTCAGCTTAGAGGAGAAACACTCTAACACCAGCCACAACTTCTGCAGAAGCCGGAAGACCAGACCAAAGAGTCCTGAGTCATTGAGCTCAGAGTGTATAGCGTGTATGTACGTAACTTTGTCACTTTATAACACGTAATTTCTTCTGGGCTGTATTCTGGAGGTTGGATGGGAGATCCTGCAGGGACAAAAGACATCCTCTGGGAGGCTGCCCTGGATTCCCGGACTGCCACCCACTGCCCTTTGTCTTTGGCCAGCAGAGCATTCTGTCCTCTTGGTAATACATAATAAAGCTTGGTTTGAGCAGCAGGCAATTAGGGTTGTTATTTTCTTTTCTTTCCTGGCAAATTTGTTAAGCAGAAGTGTTGACTGACTTGTTCTGGAGGGAAAGCAATGGGTTAAATTCTAAAATTAAGACCTAATCTCTTAGAAGCAAAAGCAGGAGGCAGGCCCAAACAAGACACTTCACAGTTCAGTTTCTGCCTGGATTTTTCTAGCAAGTTGGAAACTGTCAAATCTAGGTGAGTAGTCCCAACAACCTTTAACCACAGCTTCAGGGACGGAAGCAAAGGGGCACAGCTGTCTGCTGTGCTTGGCGGGCTCCTGTGCCTCGGCTGGAAACGCTAAAACCTGAACCCACTCCCACAGGGAGGCACATGGCTAGTGTTTTTGGGGAGCACCGAGGAGTTGCCCTCTGCAGAAAGCCAGTTGAGCCCTGGCTGCTCCTTGACCTTTAGGGCTCAGGCTCTGGTATTCACTTGTAAGGAGGAGGAAGGATGCAACGTAGAGGCAAGCTGTAGTGACGCAATAGCCACAGCTGAGGACATCCGAGGCCTGGGTGGTATGGAGGTGGGAGGGGTGCACCAGATGGATTTGCCACCGAGGTGTTCTGTGGCGTTTGGTCTCCCACAGTGTGGCTTCCAAGCTTTGTGTCCCGCCACATCCCAGCCAGGCTTCTCTAACTTCTCAGTGCTGGGGTCAAGGGAGCAGGTCCAGGCTTGATCAGGAGTCTGATGGAGGCAGAGAAGTGGGCACAGAGACTCTGACTAGACACAAGGGGGTGGCCTCCAAGAGGACTGTGGTTCCCGGTGGCAGAACAGCGCAGGAGTGAGGAATTAAGGAACCTTGGAAGGGGATGAACTTGAGGGTGTGGGCTGCCGCTCCCTCCCTGCAGGTGTGTGGCCACGCCACAAGGTTCCCTCCGGAGGACTCTCGGTAGAACCCATTGTGTGTCACTGTCAACTAGCTGAGTCCTTACATATGCTTTTGAAAAAAACATACACTGTGGGACACATTCATAGTAATAGACTCTCCTAACCATTCAGGTTGCAGTGGAAAATTTTGTTTGTTTGAGATTTGACAGGCAGAGAGACAAAGAGAGCTTGCAACCACTGGGTCACTCCCCAGTTGCTTGCAACAACTAGGGTTAGGGCAAGGGCAGACTAGGAGCCAGGAGCCCCACCCGGGTCTCCTAGGAGTGCCACACAGGTGGCAGTGGCCCCAGGGCTTGAGCCATCACTGCGCTCCAGGAGCTGCACTGGGGAGAAACTGGGTCTGGAACCAGAGCAGGGAACTGAATGCAAGCATTATGATGTCATCTTAACCACGTGCTCCCGGAGCTGGGGCTGGGGTGGGGTTGACACACCTAATATTACTACTACAATTCTGTAAGTGCAATTTTGCAGCTTGCTTTTTTGTGAGCTTGACCATGCCTTGGATAGGCTTCCCCATCCACACCCGCAGATTTCACGGTTTTTCACGGCCACTTGATGATCCGTTCTTTCCTCTGGCCTGCCTGAATCGTGCCTCATCACTAGGGACCAGACTCCAGCGCTGTCTCCAGGGGCGCCCCCAGGCCTCCGCAGGGTCCCGGGACCAGAGACAAAGAGGCAGTGATGAGTGTCGGTTGAGCAACAGTGGCCTCGGTTTGTCCGGCTGCCCCGTTTGCTTTGCCCAACGGCTTGCCAACCCGGAGGGCGCTGGGAACACAGCGGTCATTCTCTTCCTCCACCCTTCCTCCGCCCGAGCTGCACCCGCAGAGGCGGCGGGAGGGAGGCTGGGTATGCAGGCGTGAGTGCTGCCAGCGGCCCTCTCTGTTTACTGAGCTGGAGGTTTTCTGTTTTATGCGATATGGAAGCACCGGTGGACGTGCCATTAGGAAGCACCGAAGCCACTAGGGGAGCTCTCTCTTTGCTGGTGACTTTCTAGATGGAGTGTGGAGCTGGTGTGTTCAGACTGATACAGCTCTTTATGGGAGAAACCAGTTCCTGACGAAGTTGGCCCACAAATGTGACACTTTCACACTTGTTACCTAGTTTCTGCTTTTTTTGAGAGGGGGATGCTATTTGGCTTACTAATGATGTCAGGGACTTATTCTTAATTTCTGTTGAGTTTGCGCCTCTCTTTCCGACAGATTGATTATGAAATAGTATATTGATAAGCATAGGTAATAAATATTGGGTTTAACAGCGTCTTTGTATGAGGTAGATTAAAACCCAGTGTTGGGGGCTGGGGTGCTGATTTTGGTCCTGGTTGTTGCACTGTTGGTCCAACTCTGAGCTGCTAATGCAGCTGGGAAGGCAGCCGTGGGCCCAGTGCTTGGGGCCGTGCACGTCACACAGGAGGCCTGGACAGAACTGCTGGCTGCAGTCTTTGAAGCCATTTGTGAGTGAACCAGCAGATGCAAGGTCTCTCTCCCCGTTTGTGTCACCCTGCCTTTCAAACAAAACAAACAAGAGTGTAAGTAAGAATAAATAGACGGGAATATTTGGAAAGTGCTCCATGTCATGAAGGTGAACTCTAGCAGATGTTTGGAAGTCAATTATTTGAACAACTTTCTTTGGGACAGTTCTGTCAAGACTTCCACAGGTTCATCCTCTTTCTATTTGAAAGCAGGACAGAGAGAGAGAGCGAGAGAGCGAGCGCATACAGAGATACAGAGATCTTCCATGCACGAATTCAGTTTGGGCTGGACTAGACTGATGCCAGTAGACCAGAATGCAACCGGGTCTCCCATGTGAATGGAGGACCAGTATCCTGAGCAGGAAGCAGGGTGGGAACAGGGACTCCAGTGTGGAGTACAGCTACCCAAGCAGCGGCTCAGCTACTGTGCTGAATGAGTGCACCTGCTTCCCATTTTCATGGTGGGAAATTAGAAAATCGATTCTTCAAAGTTTTTTTTTTTTTTTATCTCGTTTTGTCCTTCTAGGGATGGAAAATAAACAAGGCTTACTCATCCCAGTCATCCTTTCCACTTGTTTCCATTTCTAGTGAATGTTTACCACTCACATGTCCTTCCTTCTATTTGTAGCATTACCCACTTTTTCCCTATTGCTCCCTGTGAGTTGTCTTCCTCCAGTGATTTTCATACGAAGTTTGCTAAGCCACGTTCCTCCCGCCCAGCCCAGCTCTGAGCCGCAGTGACTTGACTCATTTGAGATGGGCCTCGCCCTCCTCTCCTGCTGTCTTGCTGTTCACATCTGCCGCTGTGAGTTCATCGAAGTTTGTTTCTCTGCACATGATAGATCACAGTGGCCTCAGCTAAGGCCTTTTCCCATCTGGAATTAATGACTCTGACTTGCGCTGTGGGCAGCAAGTATTGAAGATTATGCTTTGCCTGCAGAAACGAACGGCAGGGCTTCTTGTGGTTATTACAAATAGTATCTTCCATTTCCTGAGAGCACCAGTGCCTGCCTTGGCAAACGGAAAAGATCCAGCAGCATGGGGGCAGGGGAGGTCTGTTTCTGAAAAACTGAGAATAAGCAAGGAGTGAGATCGTAGTTTTCATGATGGTTGGCGATTTCAAGCTGTCTTTGGTGTCATTTCACCAGGAGAGTTTAGGTTAAGATTCCTTTGGAACTATGAACAGCACGGTGGCTGTGGCTCTCAGTGGAGTTTCTGGGTCTTCCTGGAAGGTGGCATCCTCTAAATTTTGCTGAACATCTGTACAGCAGGCTTTCCAGGTGGAATTGTACCTTTTCACAGCTTTCTTGCTGTTGGGGTTAGCAGCACATTGATCGTGCCAACTTTGTTACTGCAAATGGACTTTGATAAGTTTGTAGAAAAATGGAATTGAAAAGTAACTTTATTTCCATGCACAAAATTTGAAAACCCATGCATTTATTTTAATAATTTGCATTTCTAGGAACCTTTTGAAGACATTTTTTTCTCGTTTTGCAACACAGTAATGTCTTTTTTTTTTTTTTTAAAAAAAAGGTTGATTTATTTTTATTAGAAATACAGGTTTATAGAGAGAAGGAGAAGAGACAAAGAAATATCTTCCATTCAGTGGTTCACTCCCCAAATGGCCACCAAAAGCCAGGACTGAGCCAATTACAAAAGCCAGGATCCAGGAGCTTCTTCTGGATCTCCCACACGGTGCAGGGTCCCAAGGATTTGGGCAGGCCTAGACTGCTTTCCCAGGCCACAAGCAGGGAGCTAAATGGGAATTGGAGCAGCTGGGACTACAACTGGTGCCCCTATCTGATCCTGATGTCTGGAGAGAGATGATTAGCCAGGTGAGCCATCATGTCAGCCCCAACATTGTCTTAATTCCATTGATACAAACCTCTGAAGTACCCTCAATGTGATGTAATTTAAATAAACTTTCTTGCCTGGAAAATGCTGTCATTCTTATTATAAAAAATAAGTCACTCTTCTGAGATAACAGGTTCTTTTTTGCATCAGAGATTATTCCATGAAAAATAAAAATCACTGCCTCCCTTATATTAGATTATGTTTTCAAAGTTTGCTAAGAACATTTTTAAAAATAGGCTTACTGATTCTAAATATTATGCTGAAGGCTGATAAATCATTTAGAATATAAGTGGATATCAGGGAAACTTTTAAATAAATCATCAGCAAATCAAATCCAGCAGTATATTAAATGCTACCTAATGATCGAGTGGGGTTGTTCACAGAATTAAAAGATTGCATTATTAGATTTATTAGGGAGTTTATTTAACATGTCCTATTATTAGATTGACAGACTGTCTAATGGCTCATAATTTGTTTCTTTTCCACGCCAGACACTCATCTAGATTATATTTTTCAACCTTTTTCGCTGTTAGGTGTGGATCTGTGCCTGAGTTCTGGTGATAGGGGCATAGCTGGAAATGTGCGCCACTTCCAACTTCCACTTCCAACACTTTCTTCTGTACAACCATCTAGTCAATCTCTTCCTCCTTGAGCAAGAGGTCACAGTCACAGGCGGAAGTGTTGGGTGGTGTCTGAGTGGTCATTTGGATGATCACTTAAGAACATCTGTACCTGTCATGACACCAGTTGCTTAAGCAACTAAGATTTTGAGGATTATTTGTTAGCGCAGATATCTTATTACTAATACATCCAAAAAATGCTGGATGAAAGTCAACATCTATTAATAATTTTAAAGGAAACTATAACATGGAATCGGATTTTTTGTTAAACCATTAAAAATAATAACATATCAAATTCCAACATTGTTCTTAGTGATGAAGTACTATAGACATTTTCATTAAAATAAAGAAACAAGGGGCAGGTACTGGGTGCAGCAGTTAAGATGCTGTTTGGAATGCCCAGATTCCCTGTGGTCCCTGGTTTGAGTCCTGGATACCCTATTTTCTCTAGAGCTTTCTGTTAATGCACACTCCAGGAGGCAGTAGATGGTGGTTCAAGTGATCGGTCCCCTCAACTCTGTTGAGTTCCAGCTTTCCGGCTGTAACCTGGTCTACTGGCTGTTTGCAGACATTTGGGGAGTCAAACAGTGGGTGGGAGATCTTCATCTGTATCTGTTTCTGTCTCTCAAATAAATTGAAAAAAAAATTAAGACAAAGATGCCGGTTCCTACCACCTTGAGTATTAACGATGCCTGGCTTAAAGTTCTGACAGAGGACAAATGAAATTCCCTTTACTTGAGATGGAAAGATCAGTCAGCTAGAAAATCCAGGAAGTCAGCTGTAAATATATCACAGGGACTAGAGGACTTTGATAAAGTCATGTAACAAAATAGTAAGAATCAATGTTTCCTATGTGATTTGTTCAAAAGAAGTATATTTAATTTCAAAGGCAGAGAAATAGAGAAAAAAACTCCCATTTTTTTGCTCACTCCCGTTTCTGCAATAGCCTAGATGAACCAGGCTGAGACCAGAGCTTACTCCCAGTTCTCCCACATACATGACAGGGACCCAACTACTTGAGCAGAAAGCTGGGGTCGGAAGCACAGCTGGGCCTCAAAACAGGCACTTCGACTTGGGTTGAGGGTGTCTCAAGCAGTCTTAACTGCTACACAAAATGCCCTCTGTTCCCTTTTAAGAACAAATTACATATATTCAAAATAATTTTTTAAATCACGTAACACAAAGCTCGCTCTATCTGTCTATCTATCTATATATAGATGTATAAACATAAAGAAGAAGGAAACATGGACAGACACAGGGAGTGGAGTGTAATGCTCCATGCTGAGGGTGAATTACCAGCGTAAGTCAGCTGAATGTGTGATGAGACCATGGTTAGCTGTGCAGAAACTGTGGACTGCTTTCAGATCACCATTTGTACTCCTGCCAGCAATGAAAGAATTCTTATTACTCAATAAGCATTCTCATTGAAAGTTTGGGATTTCAAGTTCTTTTGGATTTTATTTTTAAAATATTTATTTATTTGAAAGTCAGAATTACAGATGGGGAGGGAAAAGAAGAGCAAGAGGTTCTTTTTCCATCCATTTGGATTTATTCCTTAGATAGCTGCAGTAGCTGGGGCTGGGCCAGGTTGAAGCCATGAGCCTGCAACTCAATTTGGGTCTCCCATGTGGGTGGCAAAGCCCCAAGCCCTTGAACCATCATCTGCAGCCTTATAGAATGCATTCTCAGGAAACTGAATTGGAAGCATGAACCAGCTGGGACTTGTAGTGGCACTTTAGAATGTAGGTGTCTCAAGCAGCGACTTGACCCAGTGCAGAGAAGCTGGGACTGGAACCGGCGTTCTATATGGGATGCAGGCATTCCAGGTGGTTGTACCATAGCCCACTGGGCCACAATGCCTTCCTCCCCGTGAACTTTAGGAAGTCTGGTTTTCTGGTGACTCGTTGTGATCTTCCTTACTGATACTTTCATTACCTGATATATGTTTGGCGATTCAAAGACACCTATACATCTTCTGTCTGATGATCACACCAATTATAATTCATGAACAGACTGTTGCTGATGTATAATGATACAAAAGCCTTATGCATTAGTAGAAACTGAACTATTTTCTACTAGTTCAAATTCTGATAGTGACAGTTTTCCAGAACAATCTTAATCTATTTTTAGGGTTTGGGCTTTTTCTAGTTCAACTAAATAACAGGCAGCAGTGCTGACTTATTTAAACACTTAGGCCCCAGCTCTGGGAGCTCACACCTACACAGATATTTTAAGATTTATTTATTTATTGAAAGTAGCAGCCCTGGAGGCCACACTACTAAGAACAGGTTATCAATAGCCTGATTGGTTCAAATTCTGATACTTTTTCCAAGTTATCAAATGCTTCCTGAGCAAAAGCATCTCCAAATATTCAACTTGACAGTGTGCAGTTCTTTTCCCCAATTTTTTAAAAAGATTTATTTATTTCCATTTGGAAAGGTAGATTTACAGAGACAAGGAGGAGAGACAGAAAGATCTTCCATTTGCGGGATCACTCTCCAAATGGGTGCAATGGGCAGAGCTGGGCTGGCCCAAAGCTAGAAGCCAAGAGCCTTCTCCCAGTTTCTCACATGGGTGCAGGATCCTAAGAACTCAGGCCATCCTATGCTGCTTTCCTAGGCCACTAGCAAGGAGCTGGATGGGAAGTGGAACAGACAGGACTAGAATCTGCATCCACATGGGATGCCAACGCTTAGAAGTGAGGATTAGTCAGATGAACCATTACGCTGTCCCCTCTTCTCTCAAATCTTTTTTGTTTTTTTTTCAATTTTATTTTTGATGATGTTTACATAGTTGATTAGGGTGGGAAGGGTCCAGGATCAGGGTTTTCTTTTTCTTTTTTCCTGTTTCTGGAAAGCCACACCCAGCCTTCCAACTGCCTCAGTACCTGGGGATGGGGAATGGCCATCCTCTCACTACTTTCCCAGACCACAAGCAGGGAGCTGGATGGGAAGCGGAGCAGCCAAGACACAAACTGGCACTTGTAAGGGATCCCAGTGCGTTCAAGGTGAGGACTTTAGCCTCTAGGCCATTGTGCTGGGCCCCTCTTCTCCCAATCTTAACTGGCAATTTCTATTGTATGAGCTTTTCCATGTTTGGAGAATATGTGTTTGTGACACTGTCTTATTTCATCCATATAGTTTAGCTTTCTTTTTTTAGGATGTCTGTCCAAGTTACCCAGTCCACTGTCAGGAGTGAAAATAGGGTCCCAGGTTCCTTTTGCTTCACCCCCAGGTCTCTCACTGGCTGCAAAAAGTTATGGTAAATATGGCAGTACATGTGGCTGTATGAGTTACACCTTGGGGAGGAAGATGTGACAGCAGCAAGTCGTGCCTGTCTTCCCCATCACCAGCTACAAGGCTTCTGCTGCATAGCCTCAGACACTGACCTGAAAAAGACATGAAAGCCAACCACAGAACACCTCTCTTACACAAAGACAGTTTTATTAATGAAAAGCTCTCACTAAACAAAGTTTTTGTGTACAAAGTTATCTGTTTAAAAATGTGGAAAAATTAATATGTACAACATTTTCCATACAGTACATGATAATTTTCTTTTTACACCTTAGTAGACAATCAAAAACATCAGAAAAACATTTTCAAGCAATAAGAAAGAATGAGAAACAAAAATAAGAAAATCCTTAATAGCTTAAGGTATGTTACACACAAAAAAATGTTTCTGTTCGCTTATCAGGACTAGACTGTTTCCCATCTGACTGGCACATACTGTTCATGTACTTTCGAATGTTTAGCAAAATACTACTTAGCTGAAGAAATGAACCCTGCATAATGTCTGTGAAGGACACTGAACAATACAAAATGTTTCTGGCATTCTAAATGTTGAAAAGCAAGTGGAAGGAACAGAATGAGCCACTGAAAAATATATCTTGGGTGCTAATAAAATGTTAGAAAAAAGAAATCAACTGTACTTGGCCTCATTTATAAAAGACTAACATTTCATCTACTGATCCTTCAGGACGCTTTATTTAAAAAATGAAGATGATTAAAAAATAACAAAGAGGAGTCTGCGAGCAGCATGACACAATCACCATTGGTCAGTTGTTCCGTAAGCACCTTACCTCAGTCGCACAGTAGATTCACACATTTAAGACTGTAAGGTAGAGGTTAGTGGTTTCAGAACTTTCATTTATTTATTTGAGATGCAGATACACACAGAGAGAGGGAGAGAGCACTTTCATCTATTATTTCACTCCCCAAATGCCCTTATGGCTGAGAAGTCCAGCATTGGCTCCAGGCACTCTGATGTAGGATACAGACATTTCAATCAGTGCTTAGCCACTAGGACAAATGTCTGTCCCAAGTAGGGACACCAAGACAGAGAAAGAAAGGAGGGAGAGAGGTAGAGACAGAAAGGGATCTTCCAATATGTGGTTCATTCCCCAAATGGTCACAACAGCCAGCGCTACACCAGGCAAAGCTAGGAGCCTGAAACTTTCTTCTGGGTGGCAGGGTCACAAGCACATGGGCCACTTTCTCTTGCCTCCCCAGACACATTAACAGGGAGCTGACTCAGAAGTGAAGCAGCTGGGACTCCAAACAGCACACTGATACGGCAAATTGGTACACCAAGCCCATTCTCCAGAGTGATTTCACTCCAGAGTGAATTCCTATTACAAAATCTTTTGGTGTGTCAACAGTTTTTTACATTACAAAAGAATATAATTTTCTTATATTCAGAGTAAAACTATCAAAATAGTGCTAAAATATCAGGAAACATAATAAAATATTTGAATAGATTTTCCAAAAATGTTCAAATACATAGAAGCTTATCTTCAAATATATATATGATACAAGAATAAGCTTTAAACACTTCAGCATAGAAAAATCTTGAATTTATATAAAAACAGTGGAATAGCACAGTACATTCTAAAGCACTTTCAGCCACAGTAAAAGTAGGAAAGGAAGATTCTTCCAACTCCCGCCCCCTACATGATTTTGAAAGGACTAACCTGCACATTTCTGTTTCTAGCTGTGTGGTTATACACTAATCTTGATGGGAAGGAACTATATTATCCTTGAGATCTATTTTCTCCAGTGTGAAACTGTAGCAACCCAGCTCTAAGTGCCAAAGCACGGGGACAGTCATTCTTGTGAGACGGTGCTCTGGACATCTCCAGTGCAGCACGAACTTGCCTCAGGGAAGCGGGCTAATGTGTGCATCACGTGTCTGGAGGCTTTCCAGCACCCTGCTCCTTTCTGACTGCCGGAGCCGAGCGCACAAGCAGCGATGTGGAACCCTTGGGGCTGTCTGCGTCTGGGGAGCTGGACATCTGCACACCATGGCTCGGCCCCGGGCCAGTTTCAGTGACGTCACTCTTTGGACTTACCCTAGACAAAAGATAACCGTTAGCACACATACACGAACATACACAAATATGTCAGAGGTCTTTTCAACCGCTATCCATTCTCATGAGTTTGGCCCTCAACAACTGTCCACCTTGATCAGATGACTAAGTAATACTCTTTAGGAACTAACATTTCAAAACCCAAATAAAAATTTTTTTTAAATACACTTTCCACTGACATCAATGAGTTCAAGCACTACCTATGCTTGGATTAAGCACGGCGTCCCATGGGGGAATATGATTAGAAAGGGGGGATTGCTCCCCTCCGTCTAAAATCATCTGTGGATTTCCTACCACGGTATAACACCGTGAGAGAGGTTGGCAACACAAATATGAGTAACACTTCATCAAATTACAATCTAGGTGAACGAAAACTGCTGTGCAAACACAGAAAAGCAGCATTGCAGCTAGTTTGAGACTTGAAAGTAATAAGCTACTGGTGTTCTGGAAAGTTTTATATTTACCCAGTTTAGTCACCTATAATCATCTGGGAAAATCTGAATTTTTTTTCTGTTAACACATTGATAATATTAAATATCCATCCATGAGCAGAAACTAACAAAGTACTTTACAATTACCTATTGTATAAAATTAGTTCTTTTAGACAGGACCATAATGTAGTATTAATTAAAACCTACTCTGTATTTCAGATGAAATTACATACCATTCAAACAACTAATAACAGTTAGTGTCAGAAATGAACATCACTTTCCTACTTGATAATGTATATTAATGCTCTTATATTAATGCTAAGAACTAACTACAAATTACTAAATAGTATGCTCATAAACTGAACTCAAATAATTCCTGCTTTTGGTTTTTCTCCAAATGTGCTATGCTTTAACAAAAACAAATAATGCATGCAGCATTTAGAATCATGACAATTTTATACAACAAAACGGAATCTTACCTTCCTTCACTCTGCATGCCTTCAGACACATTGCTCCTTTCCCGGCCGCTGCCTGCCAGGCCTTTCCCGTCTGCCTGTTCCCCACAGAGTTTGGAGCTGGTGGCTACCACGGAGATGGGGTCCCCACAGTCCTGTTCTCTTACTTTGGGGGTGCTTGCTCCATCTGCTCTCACCTCTCTCACTGAGGTTTCTGGGGAGGTTTGGACTTCGGTTAATGTTTCTTGTCCTAAGAAATCATGATCAGTGATGGCCACTGCAGAAGTGCCGTGATTCGCTGTAGCTCCTGTGCTGGTGCCCATGGATTTGGAAATGACCTTCAGCTTATGTGAACTTGGCTTATAGTGCTTCTTCTTGTGCTTCACTTTAGAATTGTGCTTTAGGAAAAATTCACACGACTCCTGGAGCACTCTTCGACTTTCACTGATTGGACTGTAAGGCAATCCGAGGAGAGGTTTTAGTCAGTACAGTTAGGTATTATAGGAGAAACCTTGAAGGGTATCAAGGTTGCAGAAACTTTAAAAAGTACATGGGAAAAAAAAATATGAGGATATGAAGCTTCCTACATCCTATGTTTTGGAATACTCACTTGTTAAAGTTAGAAATTATCTATCATTTATAAAGTGTGGTATTACAAATACTATAAATAGACATCTATCAAGTAAAATCTTTTGTGCATATACTCTCAACTGTTTTCTCCATATAAATAAACAGTAAGTTGATAAGAAATGAAATCGATAAAATCAGAGGATGAGGGTGGGTAAACTCAAACCAGTATCAAGGAACTAGTTACATTTGTATCAGAAATGTCCAACATAAAAATGAATGAGAAGATAGATGAGATAGGATATAATTAATGGGTTTTGCTTAATTATTTTCTTCTAACATTAAACTTAGCAAGTTACACTGAAGTTAGTGTGGGGTATACACGGGTAATTAAACACATTCAAGAAAAAAAATCAAGAAAAGTGGAATATCTGCAAGATCTAGGGGTAGGTCCCGACTTCCTAAAAAGGACTCCAAAAGCAATAGAAATCAAGACTAGAATAAACAAATGGGACCTCATCAAACTAAGAAGCTTCTGTACAGCAAAGGAAACAATCAATAAAGTAAAAAAGCAACCCACAGAATGGGAGAAGATCTTTGCGCACTACGTAGGAGATAGAGGGCTAATCTCCAGAATATACAAAGAACTACGAAACAGCCAAAACACCAAAACAAACAAGCCACTCAAGAAATGGGCACGGGAAATGGGCAGACACTTCACAAAGGAACAAACCCAAATGGCAAATAAACATATGAAAAAAATGCTCAAGTTCCCTGGCAATAAGGGAAATCCAAATTAAAACATCAATGAGGTACCACCTAACGCCAGTAAGACTGGCCCACATGAATAAAAGCACCAACAACACTTGTTGGCGAGGTTGCGGGGAAAAGGGATCCCTACTCCACTGCTGGTGGGGCTGCAGGCTGGTACAGCCTCTATGGAAATCAGTATGGAGAACATTCAAACAACTCAAAATCAACATACCATATGATCCGGCAATAGCACTCCTAGGAATATATCCAGAACACTTGTTTTATGAGAAACCTACATGCACTCCTATGTTCATAGCAGCAAAATCAGTAATTGCAAAAACATGGAAGCAACCAAAATGCCCATCAGCAGAGGATTAGATAAGAAAGCTATGGTTCATCTACTCCATGGAATACTACTCAGCTATTAAAAAAAACAAAATGCAGTTCTTTGTGGCCAAATGGACCAAACTGGAAACCATAATGCTAAGGGAAATGAGCCAATCCCAAAAGGTTAAATACCACATGTTTGCCTTAATTTAAGATTACACGATGTTATGTATAACATGTTATGTTAGGTTTGTTATACGTTGTGTATAAACTAAAATTGAAATGTCAATGAGGTGGTCACAGAAGGTGGTTAAGAACTTGCATTTACTTTTAACATATTGGTTACTCATTACTATGTCAATTAATTCCATAATGATGTAAATTTTTGCTGATGGTATGTTGGAGCTTTTTTTTTTTTAAAGATTTATTTTATTTTTATTACAAAGTCAGATATACTGAGAGGAAGAGAGATAGAGAGGAAGTGGAGCTGCCGGGATTAGAACCAGCAGCCATGTGGGATCAAGGCAAGGACCTTAGCCACTAGGCCACGCTGCCGAGCCCATTGGAGCTTTTAATTGATCGGGATGATACTCTGCTGGCTCTGTCTTCAGACCAGAGAGGGTATACCTAAGAAGCCGTTGAACTTGACTGGACAATAAGATGCTGGACTCTATGTTTGGTATATGCTTGCAATGGGGGAATCTCAACTGAACTTGAACTGTGGTTATGCAACAAGGTGGAGGAATCCACCATGGTGGGAGGGTTTGCGGAGGGGTGGGGAGAATCCAAGTACCTATGAAACTGTGTTACATAATACAATGTAATTAATGAATTTAAAAAAAAAGTGGAATAAAAGATCTTTATTTAGGTGTAAAAATTTTGAAGTCCATGCCTAAGGAGGTCTTTAAAAAGTTCATGAAAAATGTGTATTATTTAAAAAAAGGATTGGCTTTCAAGGGTTTTTTTTTTTTTTGCACCAAACTCATCTTTAAATTTCATTTCACATTAACTTTTTGAAGCATTCATATAAATATATAAGTACATTTATGTCTGTATAAACATATACAGACATAGTGCAAAAAAGTGCAGTTAAATGTAGTTTTCAGACTTCAAAACTTTGCTTGTGAGTTGAAATTTGCACCACAAAAAAATTCATAAATCAGTAGGGAACAATTTTTAAAAATTGTATACTTTATGGTATATATTGTATAAATAACTAAATGACTTATTTACACATGAATATAAATCTACATTATTGTACAATATTCCAAGTTTGAATGCGTAGCATTTAAGGCAGGACAAATATGTGAAATTATGTCAGACCTGTGTAAATAAACGTATAGGTAGTAGACAGTGATTACAGCACTTATCTTTGAATCATACTTTATGGATTTCCTTACACATGTTTGATCCCACTTAATCTTTTGTAATCGATAAAAGGGGTAAATTTAGTAAAAATGCTATACCCAAATTAAAGAATTCAATGATAGTAGTTAAGAATAAACCATGGAAGGAAAAAATGTGCATTTTAGAAATCTCCCTTTCGTAACTCAACAAAACAGTATGTTCAGGTACCAAGTGTTAAAACCTATCTCTGGCATGAGACAGGTCTCAACATTCACTGGGTACATACATCCAGGTGAAGTCATACTTTACATAACCAAACTCCAGTAGACGATGATTTGAGTAGTTCTTTGATATTTTGATCTATTCATTTTAAAACAATGTCAGACAATCCAACAGGTTCTTACTCTCTCTTGCGATTTCGTTTAAAAAACCCAGCCCATTCTGTGCACGTCTTTTTGCTTCCAACCCAGAAGACAGGTGAGATGCCAACAATTAACGTCATCAGGTATTTTATCATAAATAAGGCCAATTCTGGTCGAGCTTTTGTTTTTGCCTACAAAAGAGAGAGCAGAAAATAAATTTTTTCATGATACATTTAAAGTAGAAAGTCTATTTTGTCAATATAAAACTTGAATAAAAACTATATTCCTCAGCCAGTTTTCTTATAAAAGGTTTGAAATAATGTAAGATAATAAATAGTGCTTTGGTCTGTATCTCAAAATATATCTCTAATAAAGTAAAATATTGAAATATATTTTAGGCATTCCCTTAAATTCTGGCATGATTTCTTGGCATTTTCCCCCATCTAGGTATAGCAGCCTCTTGTATTTGCCAAAATATTTCTGAATATTTGCCCGTTTTCTTTTACCATAATCAGTCACAAAAGTATACTTAAACTTATTAAAACAACAAATACATATTTCCTAGCCTCTAGTCATTGTTAAAGCTTTACGTTCTAAAAACTGGATTCTTAGAGCAAAATAAGTACCACTAAAATAGGAAGATAGAAATTTCACGAAATTAAAATCATATTTTTCTTTCAAGCACTGATTTAAAAATATTATTTTGGAATGTTACACAAGTATCAAAATATTATACATTCTATATCATATCTTACTTTTTACACTTAATAATAATTCTTAGAGACTATTCTACACTAGTACAGTAAAGCTCTCCATTATTTTTATTTATCTATGAGACAAAGAATGAGGCAGAGAGAGAGAGAAATCTTCCACCTACAGATCCACTCCCCATATATCTACAATAGCTAGTCAGGGCTGGATCAAAGGAAAGCTAGGAGTCAGGCACTCCTGTTGGACCTCTTAGGTGAGCTGCAGGAACCCACCTACCTGAGCTGCCCTCTGCTGCCTCGTGGGGTGCACATTAGCAGGAAGCTGGAATTGGAAGTGAATCTGGGCTTTGGGAAATGGGAGTGTAGTTGTCCCATGTAGCATTTTAATTGTTCAGGCAGATACCCAGCATCTTTCATTCTTTTTAAAGGTGCTCTGCTGTGTAGATGAACCATAACTTACTCAACTGCTGCTATTACTGGATAATTAGGTTACTCCCAACCTGTTATTTACAAATAATGTTGTAGTGACTATGTATATTAAACAATGCATTACATATTACACAATTTCTCACATTAGTGAATACATCTGCCAATAAATCCTCAGGTCAGAATCAGAGTATGTGCACTTAAAACTTAATACTGGCAAACTACTCCCTGCAAAAGGTTTAACGAACTGAAAATCTTAATAGCAAAATACAAGAATGTGTATTTTGCCAGTGTTACCAGCAGAGTGATGCTTTATAACACCTTTAAGTGTTTACTGTGTATTACATAGGACTATAAATTAATTTTAATACACATTTACTGTAATTTCTCACATCTTTAAGAATCATTTTCTGTGAACACTTATTTTTCTCATTTTTATATCAGATTATTTTTCTTACTGTTTATAGGAGCCCTATAAATTAACGATGCAACTATGATTTAACATGCAAATAAACTTCCCAGTTTGCTTTTATTTTGATAATCGGGTTTTCATTTTATTTTTCCCATGGCATATATTTAGAAACCTTTTCTTTTGTGGTTCTGGATTTTGATATTATTCTTATAAAACCTTTTTCCACTCGGCAAGTATGATTTTCTCATTCTGTGTTCTACTATTTCTTACATGAAACATAACTAAAGAAAATAAAGCTTTTGATAAGTATCTGACTGTATTCTCTCCTCCTACCCCATCTGCCTGAAGGCCTGGGGAATCTGCAAGACATTCAACACACCAGCTTCACTCCAAGACACAACCGCTGCAGTCAGTACAGTAAAAACAGACTGGGGACAGCATGCAACATAAGAGATGCTATTCACCTCCCCCCCACACACACACACTCCAAAACATAGAATCCATTACATTCAAAGCAACCACTTTCTAGGATATACAATATTATGCAAAATAACCCAGTCCACATATTATTTGATTTGATGGACTGTGATGGTTCTCATGTTTGGCAGAGTTAATATCGTCCACAAACATTCTAGAATGCATAAAACCTAAGAACACAAATTTCTATTAGGAAAGTATCAGCTAAAATGTTTTAAGAAATGTTACAGTTTCAGAACTGTACTGGTTTGAGTTTTAGAATCACTACCTTTATACTAGTCATTAGCATCAGAAACATATGAAGGGTCACTTCCTTTTAATTGCTTTGTTCAGTTTAGAAATAATGGGATGGGGTAGGCAAAATCAAATTGTTTTTTTACAAGCATTCCCAATGAGTCATATTATAATATGAATAAATTAAATGCATTGGCGGGGGGGTGGCCAGCACTGTGCACAGTGGGTTAAGCCACAGTCTGCATCATCCTGTATGGGTGCTGGTTTGAGTCCTGGCTGCTTCCCTTCTGATCCAGTTCCCAGCCAACATGCCTGGCAAAGCAGCAGAGGATGACCCAAGTACCTGGGTCCCTGCACCCACGGGGGACCCCACAAAAAAGCTCCTGGCTCCTGACTTCAGTCCCTGGCAGATGCTGCCTTTTGGGGAGTGACCCAGAGAATGGAAGCTCTGTCTCTTCTTTCTCCCTGTAACTCTGCTTTTCAAATAAATAAATAAATAAATCTTTTAAAGGTTTAATTAATTAAATAAATCCAAAAAAGGAGTTCTCCTATTAATATAGAAGAATGAAAACACAATTTTCAGTTCAGTAGAAGTTACTTCTTTCTCCCTCTGAAGGGCTGTTCTTCTACTCTCCTCATTATTGTTAATTCGCCTTTGCAACCCAAGTCAATTTTCCAAACAGTTAAAGAAGGCACTGTAAGACTATCAAGTGAAGCTAAAGCTTAAGGAAGGAATGCTTAGGACGCTTGTCAGAGTTTCTGGTGAAGCAGAAGGAATCACTCACTACGGCTGTTCCATCTTTCACCTGAACCATAATTTTTACTTTCTACATTAAGAGGAAAGAGTGATAAAATCCAAATGACAGCTTTTACCTGATAGGGACAGGGAATATGGTACTGATGGCAGTGGTCAGACACCCATGTGATCTCCCAGGTAACCCTGTTCACTTGCTCATAGACGTAACAGCCAAGAAGTGTCACTAGTGGCACGAGATACAGGCCACTGAAGACCCCAATGCGAATCATAAATTTCTTCAGTTTCTCTTGGTTCCGCCCATCGTGTTGTATAACTTGTCGCACATGATTCAAGGAAATAATGCCAGCTAAAAGAAGCGACAGTCCCACAAACACACAGATGCACAGCGGCAAGAGTACAAAGTAGCGGGACGCATCCAGGTCATAGAGACCAACGAAGCAGACTCCACTGATGTTGTCTCCTTCAACTTTGTTCATTGCCAGAAGCAGAACAGTCAGAAAACCCGGGGCTCCCCAGGCAACCGCATGAAACCACACTGCTTTTTGTTCAATGGCTTCGCAACTCCATTTTCTTCCTGCTGCCAAGAACCAAGTAATTGTCAAGATCACCCACCACACGGTGCCAGCCATTGTGAAAAAATACAAAAACATAAACAAGACGGTGCAAGCCTTGTTTTGGGAGCCGAGGACAACTGTGTCACCGAGTTCTAGCTTCTCATCTGCCTTGTTGCAGGCTGTGTTATTGCCTAGCAGAAAACCAATGAAGTACATAAGAGATACAATGCTGTAACAGACAGAATAATAAATAATTGGTCTCTCTGGGTATCTGAATCTCTTGACATCAATTAAAAAAGTAAGGAATGTGAACAGAGTTGCACAGAGACAAAATATAGAAACTATTCCAATGAAACTTTTTGCAAACTCCAGCTCATCACTTTTAAAATACATGTTGGGGCATGGAGGTGCACACTGGTCAATTCCCAGAAACTTGTATCCTTGTCCCCCAGAAGTCTTAAGATGCCTTGGACACCAAAAGCCAATGTCTCTTTGAACTTGTTCTGTTTTCTTTTGAGGACCAAGAAACTCTGTGTGTGGATCAAAAGTTACAGGAACATTCTCATCGCAGTACTGTAATCTGGAAAAATAATAAAAATTAAATACATAAGTCAACAATTCTATTGATCCATCATTTCAATGTTATGCTGTCTAATCATAAAACATTACCTTATGCTTTCATAATTGATGGGAAGGCACAGGATATAACTAGATTACAGGTTAGACTGGATAGAACATTTTGAAGTTAATGAGACGATAAAACACTAACACATATTATAAACACAAGGCGGGTGAACATGAAAATTTGAAAACAATTAGTAAATTAATAATTTTTAAAAATGTATTTGGGCCTGGCTCAGTAGCCTAGTGGCTAAAGTCTTCGCCTTGCACGCGCCAGGATCCTATATAGGCGTCGGTTTTTATCCTGGAGCCCCCATTTCCATCCAGTTCCTTCTTGTGGCTTGGGAAGGCAGGTGAGGACAGCCAAAAGCCTTGGCAACCTGCACCTGTGTTGGAGACCTAGAGGAAGTTCCAGGCTCCTGGCTTCAGATTAGCTCAGCGCTGGCCATTGCAGCCACTTGGGGAGTGAATCATTGGATGAAATATCTTCCTCTTTGTCTCTCCTCCTCTCTGTGTATCTGACTTCCCAATTTAAAAAAAAAGCTTAAAAAAATGTGTTTATTAAAAAGACATAGTGAAAGGGGGAGAGAGAATCTTTCACTTCTGGTCCATTCCCCAATGACCCAAATAGCCCCTATAGTCAGGGTCCCTCACATTGACAGCTAGAGTCCAAGCACTATGACTTTTCAAGGCTCATTAGCAGGGGGTCTGGATAGGAAGCGGAGCAGCTAGGATTCCAACCAGCACTCATGTAGGAACCTGGCATTGTAAGCAGCCATCAGACCCAAATGAAACATTTTAAAATAGCTTCTGCTCTTCCAATGGAGTATTTCAGTGCTTTTTCTGTGGTGCAGAGGGTTAAGCTGCCACCTGAAATGCCAGCACCCCACCACAGTGCTGGTTCAAGTACTGGCTGTTCTGCTCCCAATCCAGCTTCCTGCTAATGCTCCAGAAAAGGAAGCAGAAGGTAGCCAAAATATCCTGACTCCTCGTACCCCCACGGGAGACAGGGACAGAGCGAGTTCCTGGCTCCTGACTGCAATGGTCATTTGAGGAAGTGCATGAACACATATGGAAGATCTCTCTCCTTCTCTGCCATTCTGCTTCTCAAATAAATGAATTAATTTTTAAAAAGACTAGACACCTAAGACAATTGCTCTGAACTGATAGTTTATGGGTATGAATACTGGTATGTTTATTTACAGTATATAAAATGTCAGTGTTGGCGAAATTCACTTTTTTTTAAGATTTATTTATTCAAAAGAGTAATAGAATGTTGACACATTTCCCCACCGAGAGAGGGGGAGAAGAAGAGAGGGAGATTGAGAGAGGGAAATCTGCTGCTTCACCTCCCTAGGGACCACAAAGCTAAGGGGTTGACCAGGCCAAATACTAGAACCTGAAACTTCTCCCAGGTGAGTGGCAGGTGCCCAAGTACCTGGGCCATCTTCCTCTGCTTTCCCAGGCACAGTAGCAGAGATCTGGATTAGCACTAGAATAGCCAGGAGACAAACTTGTACTCTGACATGGAATGTTGATGTCTCAGGCAAGAGCTTAACACACTGAGCCACTATGCTGCAGCCCCTCTTTTATTACTAATCTCACAAGCAAAACAGATCAATCATATGAGTGAAGTGATGACAACTAAAATGACTGAAATCCTGGATTGGCAGCACAGAGTTCTTACGGAAAATCAAGCATACCATGGAGAGGGAGGTTGAGGACCAGCTCAGCCCACACTTGTTTTGTTTAGGTTTGGTTGGTTTTTCTCACTGATTTATGGAGACCTGGGTGATACCCAGGGATTCATAATTCTGTTTTGGGCAGAACTTTCTCCCTGAGTCGAGTTTCTTCGTACCAGTATTATTTTGGGTTTGTATGGCTTTAAAAGTAATGAGTGAAGGGGTTTAAAAAGAACTCACTTTAAAAATATTTTTCTATGTCATTCACTAAACATAGCTTTATCATTTCACAGATTTTGAACTTCATATAAATTACACCATTCTATAATTTCTTTCAAACTTAACACTTCACTCTTTACATTTATCCACGTTGATAGATGTGGGTCAACAGCACTCATTTTATCAACTGTCTAGCAGTACTCCAGTAGGTAAACACATCTCCATTTGCTAACTGTTCTTCTACTATGGAACTGTAGACTCCTCCCCATTAAACCCCAGGAACAGTGCTATGGACAACAATATTCTAAGACTCCTCACTTGTGTAAAAACTTCTACAGAAAGGGATTTCATGGATATATCCTGACTGTGGGATGGTGGACTCTGTGCCGTTACTCATACCTACAAGGTTAGTATACACTTAAATAACAGAACAATGGATTTATGACTTACCATGAAGGACTGCACATTGTAATACTAAAGGGGAAATCAGTGGAGCGGGGAGCTTGGGAGGGGTAGGGGAAATCTCAGAGCTTATGGAACTATACCATAAAATAATAATAAATGAAAGGGATTTTATGCAATGTAAGGCGTGATCAATCATAACTTTATTCAGTTGCTCTTGAAAATGATGATGCATCTGGCAGACATGTGTAGCTCCACAGAGGTCCTATGGTTCCCTCAGTCTTAGAACAAAAAAACAAAAATCTAGCTTCCTTTCCCAACTTTTAACATTATCTCATTATATATGTATAATATTTAAAATACAAAATCCCAATGTCTAGAAAATAGAAAATGAAAGTAATACAGAGTGATGTGAAAAGGCTACTAAATTGATAATAATGTTCAATCATGTAACTGTGCTTAAAATCCTTTCTCGTATGAACTCTAACTCAGTTGATCAAGCCAGTCAGTATTTACTTTGTTCACTGTCATAGAAAGGCTTAAACTTTTTAAGAGACAGTGAGTATATGCCTGAAGTTTTTATATCCAATAGACAAACTGCTTGAGCAATATTGCAATAACACTGATAAGAAGCTATTCAACAAGCATAGTTGGCATTTTTGCCTTAACACTGTAAGAACATTTGTTAATCTTGCCAATTTGCATTATTTTCATTTTGAAATGTACTTAATAATTTAGAAACCTGTCTCACTAAAGCAGGTGAGGAGTTAAAATGCTTCCTGATACATCACTTCAGGAAGGGATGTTGTCATGAGGAAAGGCAAGTATATGTTGTAGGGGGACGATTACCATTATAAAGACAGAAACATGAAGAAAACCCAAACATCATAACTGCAGGTGCTAAGGTTCCACAGACTCTCAGGAGGTATGGTTCCGTGCACTGCTGTAGGATAACGAGAGTGAGGAAGAGGAAGAGAGGGTAACCTACTGGCAAGCTGTCTGAGCACAGCTTGAATCAGAGCTGTCTGTCACAAGTGACGTACAAAAGTGTGCCTGTGCTCTGCGGAAACTGTGGGGCTAAAAGATGAATACATGTGTAAAACATGCACTCCAGCAGGTGGAGGCTTAGGTATTTGGGTCCCTGCCCCTCACAAGAGAGACACACTAAGCTCTGACCTCCGGGCTATGGCCGAGCCTAGCTCTGCTGGTGAGAGGTACAGGGAGTTAGCAAATGCACGATATTTATCTCCTTCTCCCTCCTCTCTCTACCTTTTAGTCTTCCTTTCAAATAAATAAACTTTTAAAAAGCCAGGCTGACTGCCCCTTCCTGTCTACTGCTGAGCTTTCTCTGGATAGCCAAAACCCACCGTGCATCCTAACCACACAGTACCACTTTCACCACAAAGCAGCCATGTTAAACTTTCCACTATGCCTGGCCGCCATGGAGGGTAGGGAGACAAGGAATCTTCCCCTATCTGGGTCAGGCAGCTGCTTAGGCAGCCCCTGGCTGCTAATGGCGCTGGGCAAAACCCTTGGGCCGCCTGTCGACACACTCTGGGGATTTGGGGTTGTGTATTTGCAGGGAGACTGGGGGATCACACAGGTGAGGGTGAGTGATGAGCTGTGGATTCATGCCCAGGTGAGAAATTACTGCAGAGGGACTCCCAATGACAAGGCCACTGTACTTGCAGGTAAGCAAGAGGACTGAGACCTTGTGGTTTGGAGGGCAGAGACCAGAAGATCTTTATGGGTCAGACCAATGCACCAGCCCACATGGGAGTTCTGAGCTGGGCTTGTTAGCATGGAATCTTGCTGACCACCACATGCTAGCCCACACGAAAGCTAGGGCTGGAGGCCTGTCTGGTAGGGCTAGATCCCAGTACCTGACAGTGAGTGTTGGGGGACAGGTCACATTAGGCTGGGCCATGACACTAACCAGCACACAAGATAATCAGGTCCAGGGGTAGATTCTATGGGAGACATGTGGGCTTAACCCTGTGGAATTACAAGTCCCGCTGGTTAGCTAAAGAGTTGGGGTAGTGATGGGTTGAGCTAGGTGTGATCATGGAATCCACCAACACTCAACGGTTACTGGGGCTGGGAATAGGCTGAGCAGGTGCTGGCTACAGCACTCACATGCAACCCTAAAACAGGGTGTAGGGCGGGCCAGGCTGTAACATCCACCAGCTCATACAAAGGCCGGAACGCAGAGGACAGGATGTGCAGGATGGGGGCCTGGCACCCATGTGAGATCTCTGGGTTTGGGAGTGAGCCAAGTGGGAGAAGCTGGACAACTCCTCCAGCGAGGCATAGCTTCCACTGATGAGCACATGGCCCAGGCCTGGGTGTTGGGCAAGCTGGGCAAGGTAGCTCTATCCAATGGCAAGTATGTGGGATGGCTTTGGAAGGGGGCAGAATGGCAGGGCAGAGCAGATTTTAGCCCACTGGCAAGTACAGAAACCAGGCTGGAGTGCAGGTCATTCTAGACTAGGCTATCACACCTGCTGGTTTGCATAAGCCATGGGATGGGAGCAGACTGAACAGGGCCAGATTCCAGTACCCGCCAGCCAGAGTTGGGACTGGTGGTCAGCTGGGTCAGACCAGGCTGCAGCATCCAAAGGCAAAGGCAAAGAAAGGTGAGGGGATATGCCAAGCTGGATCAGAGCAACCACTCGCACGTGCGAGATCTGTGGCTGGGAACAGGCCTGGTTGAGGAGCTAAGGGGACACCCTGGATGGGTTGTGGCTTCCATTGGTGAGCGCGAGGGCCGGAGTTGGGGCTGCGATCTGGTCTGCACATGGCTGCAGTGTCCCTCAGCATGGGTGTGGACTGGGTCTGGGGTGTGCCAGACTGGGCTAGACTCCAGCACTCACTGGAGCTCACGAGAACCAGGATGGGTGTAGGACAGGCTGAGTTAGGTCTCTGTCCCTGCAGAGCCATACATGAGCTGTGTCTGGGTATGTACCAGGTTTAGCTGGGCTGTAACACTCAACAGTAAGAACCAGAATGGGTGAGGGCTGGTAAGGAAACACCGCTGTTCCTGCTAAGACAGAAGGTGGACTAAGTAGGGCTGACCTCTGGACCCACCAGTATGCATAAGATCTGGCACTGGGAGAGGTTTTAATGGAGGAGTTTGGCAACTTCGCTGTTGGGGTACAGTCCCTGCAGGTGAGCACAAGAACCAAGACAGGGAGCAGCCTAGACCAGCCCAGGTAGCAGTACCCACTGGCATACATTTGGCTCAGATCTGGGGTGAACCAGGCTAGGCCAGTTCTTATCACCTGATGGTAAATCCGAATACCAGAATGGTGTGTAGGTCATGCTGGGTCAGGCCATAATATCAGTTTACATTAGGGCTGAAACTGGGGACTGTCAGGGCTGGGCTGGGCTGGGCTAGGCTGTAGCTCCCATCAGTGTGAGCTGGAACTGGGGCGTGGCTGGGCTCCCCTGCTGGACCACTACTCCCACTGGTGAGCGTGACAGCTGGAATTGGGGGGCAGACCAGATTGGGCAAGGTTACAACACCTGTTGGCCTGCATGTAAGCTGGATCAAGGCAAAGTCAGGCTGGGTTGACTGTACCTACTGGTGCAGTAAGCCAGAGTGGGTGTGGGATGGTTGGGCTTTGCTGCAGCATCAGTTAGCAGATGCTGGCATGGGGGGCAAATTCTGTCAAGTTAAACTGCAGAAATACCTGGAGAGTGCAAGATCTGAGAATGGGAGTGAGCCCATAAGGGAAATAGTGGGTACCTTCCTCTTGGGTTGCAATTCCCACTGGTGAGCACAAGGACCAGGACTAGGGGCAGGCATGACTAGATAGAGTGGCACCCACCAGCACCAGTGCAGTTGGATAGCGGGGCTACTTGGGTTGAATTAAGCTTCAATGCCCACTGATGTATTTGAGAGCTGAATGGGATGTGGGACAGACTGGACCAGTCTGCTGTACATACTGGCAAGCATGAAAACCAGGGCAGCAGGCGGGCCTGTTGGGGGTTATTGTGAGTCACTCCAACTAGGCTGTAGCTCCCACTGGTTTATGTGAAGACTAAGTGTGTGGTGGGCAGGATTGGAATGGGCTGCAACACCCATTGGTTGGCACAGAAGACAGGGCTGGCGGCAGAACTGATCCAGAAATTCCAACTACCAGTGTGTGCGTATGCTGAGTTGGGCGATGGACTGACTGTGCTGAACCCTGTGTTGGCAAGCACATACAAGAATCAGGTCTGGAATTACCTCAGAAGAAATTTCTTTGGGGATCCCCCCCAATTGAGCTGCTGGATTCAGAAATCCAGCCATGGAGAGAATTGCAAGTTCCATGGTCTGACTGTGAAATGCATATGTCAGAGCTGGGCCTCCTCAGTGGCTTAGATGGAGCAGTGGACAGCATATCCAGGTGCACATAGAGGATATGGCAGTACATTAGAACCTGCAGAGGACACCTGGTACAACAGGACGGAGGACAGAACAAATCAATTAACTACCCCAGCTGAGTGCTGGCAGTGAAAATCTAACCAAATGGAGACTCTAAGGTGGACTATGTCAGCCAGTGGATTCTGGAGAGATTTCATGGTGCTTGGAGTGGCGAGTTCGGCAGCAATTCAGAACTACTGAACTATCAAAACCACTTGAGCAGCGCCCTCGGAGCATACCCCATACTGGGGACCCTGGGATGGTGAGGAGGCTGGGTGTGGCTTCTCCCTTTATCTCCTCCTTCCCCCAGATACAGGAAGCAAAAAAGAGAAGGTGGAAACAATGGTCTCACCCACTTTAGCTCTTGACCCTTCTCACCCTAATCAACTGTGTCAAAATCATGAAAAATAAAATAAAAAAAAAAAAAAACACCTTCCACTGTGTTAGAAATTGTTCAACGAAATAGAACCAAGATTTTAATCACAAGTTGCTATTTTTCTTCCTGGGTGTTTAAAATTCAGAGTAAATAAGATGTCACAACGGCCTAAAGGAAATGAAAATAAAATCATTACTATATTATCAATAAATACAGTTACCTTTAAGATTTATTTTGTTTCTTCAACAGGCAGAGGGGGAAAAACAGATCTTCCATGTGCTGGTTCACTCCCTAAAAGGCTACGTTTAAATTGGAGCAGCTGGGACTTGAACTGATATCCATATGGGATGCCAGAGTTGCAGGTGGTAGTTTAATCCACTGTGCCATAATGCCAGCCCCATATATAATATTTATAAAGCAACATTCATGCTTTTTCTTTATATTACTTCAATACAGATTAATATAGGAATTAAATAATTTAGAAATGGATTCTACTCAATTCAATGTATCCAATTATTCTAAAATATAAAATAAATTCATTTTGGCTAAGTCATAAGGAAAAATACATCAATTACTCAACAAAGTCTATCCACAAAGATCAAGACACCAAAAGAATTGAGAATGAAAATACAGATGCTAGTGTAAAGTTCTGTAAATTATGAACTCTCCCAATTTGAAAATGAGTAGGAAATCTGATACAAAAAATAGTATTTTTTTCCAGAAGTCTTACTTTCTCATACAAAACCATGAAATACACATTTTTTCATGGTTTCCTCTCTCTCTGCACTAAAATAAGATCTGCAGTGACAGAAAATTTTGTCCATTGTATCTTTAGTGCCTTGAAAATTCCTGACACAAAGTATAAGGACAATGGATTTTTTGTTGAATGAGTAACCAGCTTTCTCCCCTCTCCTTTTGTAGTCTTCCTTCTTGGTGACTTGACAATTCATGTGGATGATCCATGACACTCTGGGTTCTCAAATCCTTAACCCCTCATCTCCAATTATATTCCTAACCTACCCGGTGCACCTGCATCACAGACACACAGGGAACCCAGCCCCAACCTATAAGTGCACACTAACTCCAAAATCAACTCCAGCAGGGATTGTTACCCAGTAACATCCTTTTCATTATCCTTCATCTTAAAACTGTTCCTTTGTTTTTGTCCTGAATCATCTGAAAAAATCCTATCCACAGGTGAACCCAACTACATGCCTAACTCCAAACATCCCACAACTGCTGGAGAAGGTCAGACAAGGTCCACTGCAAACTGAATTCCACATGATTAACCCACATTATTAGGAAGAGTCTCCAGTCTACTCACTCTCCCACTGTATAATTATCACTTCTCTTTCTCTTTTTACTTCACAATGGAAATGGAAGCCATGAAGTGGGAACTCTGCAAGAACCCTTACCAAACGTACAGACCTGCCTTCATCCACAGCCATCCTACCCTCTTTCCTGCTATTAAAATTTAGGCCTTCCTACCCATGGCCAACGTTTTCTCCGTGCCTGGGTATCCTACTCCTCATCAGAAAGCATCTACTATTGATAATCTCTTCTACTTCATGTATGTGCACCTCTTCCTTGTACCTAGCAGTTCTTAAAATCACCAGTTCTTTTCTAATAAAAACAAATTTTCCCGTTAAAACCACAGAATCAGTTCTCACTTATTGGCCATTAAAATCTCCTAGGTGCAAGCCGTGACCCTAGTGGTTAAGACACTGGTTACAATGCCCATTTCCCATATTGCAGCACCTGGGTTTGATATCTACCCCTGGATCCTGACTCCAGCTTTCTGCTGACTCACTCTGGGGGACAGTGGTAATGGCTGTCTGCCCATAGTTGGATTTCTGCCCAACGTAGATTGAGTTCCTGCCTTGCAGCTTCAGCCTGGCTCAGCTGTGGCCATGTGGGGACTCGAGGAGTGAAACATTAGAAAGCAGCTCTCTGGCTCACTTGTTCTTTCCTTCCCTTCTCTCTCTCTCTCTCTCTCTTACTTTCTCTCACACACAAATCCAGTTTCATGACTCTCCCCTTCTGAGTACTATACTTCTTTTCTTTTCCTCTTATAACTAAATTTCCTGAGAGGTAGCTAAGTATCTTGCCTCACTTTCCACTTACTCCTTCACCCTTTGCCCCAGTTACTTCAGTGAAATATGAGGCAATCATCTTTTCTTTCCCTTTTTTTGAGGCAATTATCTTTTCAACTGGCAGCATCAGACACTTCCTCTGCTTTCAATACCTTTTACCCTTTCGGACACTCATTTTCCATTTGCTAGTTCAATTGTAACCACGGGACGGAGACCTTGCCAACAGGGATGTGAGTGGGAAAACTACGACACTTCCAGTCTGAAGCAGTTAGTAAGAGGTATATGTTCTTTGCCTTCTCTTGCCCAGCTACATGGCTGTCACCGGTGTAAAATGGAAGCCATCCAGAATCTAGAAGTAAACTGCAAATACAGCTGCACAGTGCTCAACAGATTGTGACCTGAGGCCATGCTCTACAAAGAAGCCAACAGGATCAGGCCACCCATTCCTACCTTAAGGCACTTCACTTCTCATTGTTCTGAGCAAAGAAGCAGGTAAGATGAGTTCTAAATGGTCTGACCAGGCTTCGCGTCTTCCTTTATCTTGCACGACATTCTTTAGTGGCCTCATCACTCTAGTCACAGTGGTTTTTTTAAATTTTAGGAATATGCCAACCTTCCTCTAAACAAGCTACTCCCATGGTCACAGATGCTGTTCTCTCCCGCTCACTGTCCAGCTGTCTGAAAGCGAGAGTCGTCGTCTCTTCCCTTTCTCCAGTGGGGTCTAAAGGTACCCAACACCAAGTGTCTCTCCTTTGCTGCATATTATTGTATTTTTACATTTATTCGCACACTAATTTGATTCTTATTTGTTCCTCTCACCTTACTATAAATTCTCTGAGAGTAGGAACCAGGTGTATGTTTTGTAAACCATTGTGTTTTCACCATTTATCATTACAGTGTCTGGCATGCATTAGTGTGAAATGAACGTTGATTGAATTATATAAGAGCCTATCACTGACATTCTGAAAAGCTAGCACTAGTATTAACAGCATTAGCAGAGTTCAGTGAAAAACACAAATTACCTGTTACACTCAAGTTCCTCAGGCCATCGGATCCCAAAAGTGTCAATTAATTTTCTGCAATCCGAATATACTTTCTCACAAAATTTACGACAAGGTGGAATCACATGGATTTGTTCTGTACAGGTAGGTATAAAAGCTTTGCAAAGAAAAGTTTCAACATTTGGGGAACATTTCAGATTTGCAAGAGGAAGAAAATGCTATTGGGGAAAAAAAAAGAAAACAAAATTAGAACGCTTTTTAATAAAGTGAATGAAATTAGTTCATTTAATGTTTAAAATATGTACTTTATCACTATACTGCAAAAGAATCTTTAAATCTCCCTCTCAATATAATTAAATTTTGGGGCCCAGAGTGACACCCTAGTGGCTAAATCTTTGCCATGCATCTGCTGGAATCCTATATGGGCGCCACGTCGTGTCCCAGCTGCCTTATTTCCTATCTAGCTCCCTGCTTGTGGCCTGGGAAAGCAGTTGAGGACAGCCCAAAGCCTTGGGACCCTGCACCCATGTGGGAGACCTGGAAGAGGTTCCTGCCTCCTGGCTCAGGATCAGCTCAGCTTAGCCATTGCAGTCACTTGAGAAGTGATTTAGTGGACGGAGGATCTTTCTCTCTGTCTCTTCTCTCTCTAAATCTGCCTTGCCAATAAAAATAAATAAATCTTTAAAAACAAAAACATACTGAAGTGCTCCAGCGCCCAGGCCTCAGATCTCTCCTCCATCTGTTCACTCTGCAGCAGTAAACTCACCCACCTGATGCTCATCCTTGCTGTGAATCCTAGACTCAAATCCTACATCTGCCTCCTGGATAGCTCCACTTGGTTGTCAAGTTCACCTCAAATCCAACATATCCAAAGCAAGAGAACAGAAATGCCATGAGAAAAGGGACTCTATTTTGTTCACCACTGTATTCTCAATGTGTCTAGAACAGTGTCTATCACATGGTGATTTCTCTACAAATATTTATTGTACAAATGAGTCTCTAAAACAGTGAACAATGACAAGACACATCAATTAAAAACTTCAGAGTTTCAAGATAAAGAGAATATTATAACTATCAAAATAAAGAGAAGAGCTCTCCCACAGGGGCAGAAAACAGGATATGTGCAAAGACATTAAATTCTGAGTATTTGATAATATCAGATGCTAGAAGACAATGAAAAAATAACTAAAAGTCTGAAGGAACTTACTTTCAATCTGGAATTCAATTCAATTTTATTCTATTCTATTTGAATAAGGATAAAACAATGACATTTTTGGTCCTTCAAGGAACAACCAACTTTAAATTTCATATTTTTTTTCCTATGAAGTAATTAAAAATGCAGTAATTGAGGAATGTATGAATAAACCAGGAAGTAAAATGATGGGGACCCAGGAAGTAGTTGATCCAGCATTGACAAATGCAAGATCATCAGCACCACAGCCAGGAGTCTGCTCCAGCAAGCAAGCAGAATGCGTGTGACAGGAGGACAGACAGCTAGGGCAGGAAGGCCTCCAGGGGCATGGAGGGACAGAGGAGTGTGGGAGCTGACCCCTGCCAGAGTCTTAGGACTTGGGTGGGGGGGATAGCTGTAGGTTCACAAGAAGTAAAGCAAGTAAGGAAAAATTGAATTGTTACAATAACTATGGGTGTTAAATAAGTAAATATAGTCAAAATTTGTGACTGAGCTCAGCAGGATATAACACTTAATAGTCCTAAGTAAACTACTGATTTATTAGGAGTTTGGAAGGAAAAATCAAAGTAGTAGAGTAACAAAAATCAATCAGCAGCTACCATAGCGGGAAAGAATAAACAGAGACTGGAGTTCTAAACTGGTTAAGTAGTAGACAACGAAGTTAGCACAGCCCTTAAAGATGACTTCTCCGTTAGAGGGGCTCCTGTGACAGTTCAAAGCAGCTGCCTCTGGACAACAGGACTTGAATGGGAGGACAGAGGGCTAGGCAAGAAACATTTGGTATTACGGGCCCCTCCTCTCACATGGCTGCATTCAGGTATAATTTATACACAACAAACGGAGTATGAATGAAGCACACAGTGTGGTAAGTCTGAAGCAATTACCAAGTCCAGGGGTAAAAGTTTCTTCTTACCCCTTCCCTTCCTTCCTCCCCTCAGTTACCTCTGTCTCCTGCCGACCATAATCGACTTCCTGTCACTACATAAATAGAATCATAAAGCTTGCCTTGCTTCTGCACTCCCTCTCTCTGTTCTTCCTTCCTTCCTTGACTAAGCTTCTTATTTTTTAGAAGATAAAAAGAAGGAATGAAGATTTTTACTTTGAGTGATCAACTAAATATGTCATGCCACTCAACATTCAGATTTTGGATACAATAAATATACTGCATAATATATTTCCATGCATGATATACACCTAATTAAAACCACCTTAAAATATATAAATAGCAACACAATTTCAAGGAGAAATAGACAATTCCATGATCGTAAAGAAAATTCTCCACATATCATTTCTAGTAAATGAACGATCAGACAAAAAAAGTAAATATAAGATTTGATTATAGTGCTACAATCAACATATCTGATTTATAAATGACACATATAGAACTCACACTGCTTCTAGCTACAAGACAACAGTTCTGGAGGATGCTAGCCCAGTGACAAGTCCACCTGTCCTGATGGAACCAAGACATAGCCCCACAGTGCACCTCATCTCTCAGAGACAAGTACTTGTAGAATGAACAGCACAGACTCTTCTCACTTGCCTCCACGCTTGGGGTGGGGGGGGTGGATGGGGAAGGGCAGCAGGTGGGGGGAGGGTCCAGACTGGGCAAGTAGCCTTCTGTGGGACTCAGATGGGGGGGTGGGGACGGGCACAGGCAACAAGTGGCATTACTCTGTTTACTGTCTCTAAAAGACCCAGTCCCTCAATTTTTGGCATGTCCAGTGGTCAGATCCTTTGGTGGCAGGCATTAAAACACACTGTTTTTAATTCTGACTCAGAAGTCATTTTGCAATAGCCAAAAGCCAGCATTTAAGAACCAACTGCTCAGTTCAAGGGATGACAAAATGAAAAGAAGCACATGTAGTTCGGCTATGCTGAAACAACTGTCCTACAGGGCAAACATGGCAAGTCATTTCCCTTGTTATTTCTTCTGTAGTGCCAACACTGGATAAGTCAGTTCTGCTGATGTTCACGCACTGTGGAGGGCATAAATGGGAAACCGAAAACTCAAATGCATTCAGAGACCAGGTAGGTAAATTCAAAGTGCTATAGCAATAGTAGCAGCTGCTACTCAACTCTAGCAGATGGCTATTTGGAAATATGGCCACAAAATTATCAGACATATCAAATTTTCACAAGAAAGCAGGACCTAGATTTTTATCTTCAAATTGTAGATGGTCACACTTTAATTTACAAATTCCAAACACTGTGCAAGACAAATAAAACATGATCTGGGTCAGCTGGACCACCAACTTCCAAGCTTTACTGTACACAGATAGGCTCAATGCATCTTTTTATGAAAGGGACCTGAGAGAAACTTGCACACATTCATGCGTGCCATGTGGCCAAGAAATATTTTAAGTACATGACTACAAAGAAGTTCAATGTGTCAGATACAGGTCCACCTGCCATGCTGTCAAGAAGCCTGCCCCACTTTGCCCCTTCACTCTGACCTCAAAGTATCTCCTGAGAATTTAGTTTAAAACAACTGATTAGGGCCTGGTGCGATAGCTCAACCAGCCAACGCTCTCCCTCCAAACACTGGGATCCCATATGGTTACAAGTTCTCGTTCCAGCTACTCTACTTCCCATCCAGCTCCCTACCTGTGGCCTGGGAAAGTGGTAGAGGATGGCCCAAGGCATTGGGACCCTGCACCTATATGGGAGACCTAGAAAAGGCTCCTGGCTCCTGGCTTGGGATGTTCAATATCGGCTGTTGTGGTCACTTGGGGAATGACCCAGCAGATCAAAGATTTTTCTGTCTCTACTTCTCTCTAAAAATCTGCCTTTCAAACAAAAATCAATAAATCTTAAAAAAAAAAAAAATAGATTCAGTTCAAGCTTTGAGATTCCAACAGAAAATTGAAGTCAGCTGCTCATTAAAAGTATTGAAATTCAGGCCCGGCGCAGTAGCCTAGCAACTACGCCCTTGCCTTGCACATGCCTGGATCCCATCTGGGTGCCAGTTCTAATCCTGGTGGCTCCACTTCCCAGCCAGCTCCTTGCTTGTGGCCTAGGAAGGCAATCGAGGATGGCCCAAGGCCTTGGGACCCTGTACTCACACGGGAGACCCAGAAAGAAGTTCCTGGCTCCTGACTTTGGATCGGCACAGCACCGGCTGTTGCAGTCACTTGGGTTTGAATCAGCAGATGGAAGATCTTCCTCACTGTCTCTCCTCCTCTCTGTATATCTGATTTTACAATAAAAATTTAAAAAAAATCTTAAAAAATTATTGAAACTCCCAAATACACCTTGAACTAGAATCCCACATTTTTTTTTATTACTATCCCTGATTAAAGGTTCCCTTTATCTATCCAGTAGTTACTGATAAAAATCAGGGCTTTGATTACTGTAAGCAAGGCACTAACCTACACAACAACTCTGTGAGACAGATGTTCTTACCCACATCTTGCAGAGAAGGCGACCAAGGCTCTGAGGGGTAAGTAACTTGTGTCGTCGCAAGAACAGTAAGGCAGAATTAGGATGCAAACCTGGAGACACGCAGTCCAGAGATGGTAACTGTTGGCCTGAGGCTGACCACAACAGCCTGGCAAGCCACTCTTTCCTACAGTACTACACTGGGCAAGCAGGCCAGCAAGGATGAGTGGAAGCACAGATATCAGAGGAAAGTTGGGAACTTTTCATATGAAAAAAAAAAAACTGAATCTTGAAAAAATGATGTTCACAAGACACATATCAAAGGCCATAAAATCTCAAGCTTATGTGTATCCCATTCCAGGTGATGCAAGGACCTCCTGAAGCCAGTAATTTTGGAACAAATTATTTCAGCAGAAATAAGCGCACTTTAAATAATGGACTGTTAGTCTATTATTGAGTACATCATGCCAACCGGTTGAAAATGGAATGAGCACTATTCCCTTCATCCTCTGAGGTAAAGATTTTGACAGGCATCTCTTACGCTGTTCCACAGGATGCCCTGATACCATCCTCCAACCAAACTTTGAGATGGAAGGCTCCCTGGAAATGTCTAATGTCTTGAATTTTACACTCTAAATTCCACTATGCTACTAACCAGTGGTTAGCACAGTAAGTGCTCTGTGAACCTGCAATGTTCAAACTGCTGTTTTTTTCAGTTCCTTTTCTCTCCCCTCCATCCCATCTTCTTTAACTCTCTTAGTAATCCTAACCAGAACCTCACTTGCAGATTTCTCCCTTTCCAATTTCATTTTCCAAGAAATCTATCTAATAACTTACCTCAATATAACGTATCTATAATGCTTTTGTGATCTCACCATTCAATAACAACTAAAAGTGCCAGTAGTTATAGTTTTAACACTCAAGAGAAATAATTATGTAGACATCTTTGAGGAAAAATTCTTAGAAAACAGTGGCTCCTATCAGTATCAGATAAGGGAAAAGTGAGCAACCGAATAAGCTATTCTTCACACCTTCATTCTACTGGGGAAAACCGCCCCAACCAAGTAATAAGATAAATGGACAATGAGAACCAAAACATTATACATGGAGTGCTATATATAATCCTTTGCTGGAATACTGCAAGCATTTTAATTCTAATTAAATTAAACAGTAGAATGAGAGCAGTGAAGTACCCACTGGATGATCTCTAGGTGTACTAAAGGCTTACCAGTTTATGGAGAGAGTAAGACCTGAGCAGCAGAGATGAAGATCATTTCAACACAACCCTAAGTACTACCGTGAAATAGATGCCTTGGTAGATAACTCAGTTTTGCATGAAACACTAGAGCAAATACGTACTGTTTCTTTCTACCTAGACATTCTATTTTGGGGAATTCCACAGTAAGGTGAGATTCTACAGAAGCTAAAATGAAGAAATGCAACCTGTCAGCAGAAACATCGGCTTGGTCTTTTGGATACTCTGAGTATTGTGATTCTTTGGGAGAATCTGGGACAGAACTAATGAGTCGAGATTACTTGAGGCAGCTGCAGTGCCAAAACAATGCTTCAGGATGTGTTTAATGGCATTGGCAATAACTTAACCACGCTTTGGTTCTCTTGTTTCTTTTCTATAATGTGGACTTGGTTCCCCAGCCTCCTCATCGATTCTACAGGCTATGTTATACCCATTCATTTTCTGCTTAAATTAATCAAAACCAGTGTCTGCTGTCTATCACCAGGAAGAATGGCTAGCACAGAAACTACATATAGTATGGACTGCAAATAACCTCAGCAAAATGAAATGAATTCTAGAATGCAGCTTCAATTAACCTAATTGTGGCCAAAAGCAAGGAGTATCCTGTTGAAAAACCCCATGCATATGGTAGCAAAAAAATAAACTGAGTTAACTTTGTAATCATGTGGATTCTAAGCATCTCTTAGAATAATGCACCCAGGGAAAGCAAGGGTCTGGAGAAGTTCAATGAATGGCTGATGCCAGAGAACCATTCATTGAATTTCTCTAGAACCTTGCTTTCCCTGGGTACATGATCCTAAGAGAAAGAAACATGAGTTAGTCAAACATCGTACTTAGTGTAGGGTAAGGGCTTCTAATGGCACTGGAAGTTGACCTAGGAAGAGAATGACCAACTAGTGTTCCTAAATTCTGGACTCAAAGTATAATGCAAGGCTTAAGAATTTAAAAATTGGGTGGGGAGAATCCCACTACCTATGAAACTGTGTCACGTAATACAATGTAATTAATGAATAAATTAATTGGAAAAAATGTCAAAAAAAGAATTTAAAAATTAAATGCACAGTTCAACCCCAAAAGTTTCAAAATTCTATCAGTTACATTAGCTTTCTTTTCTCATAAGACACCCGGTAACACTCTGATTAGGAAACAGTAGTAGACACACGACATGACTCAGAGTGCTCACCCAGTGCTCTGAATTTGCAGTCCTCTAGGAAGACATCATCCATGCTGTTTACTTGTTAAGAAAACAAGTAACTACATGGCCTACCCCACTGTGGTACAGTGGCTTAAGCTGTTGTCTGCACCACCAGCATCCCACGTGAGTGTTGGTTTGAGTCTTGCTGCTCCACTTCTGACCCAGTTCCCTGCCAATGCACCTGGGAAAGTAGTACATTGGGAAAGTCAAGTACTTTGAATACAAGTCAAGTACTTTGAATACAACCCAAGTACTTAGGCTCCTGTTATTCACTGCAAAAATGTAGATGGAGTTTCAGGTTCCTGGCTTCAACCTGACCTGGTCCTGGCTGTTACTGCCATTTGGAGAGTGAACCAGTGAATGGAGTATCTTTCTGTCTGTCCCTAACTCTGCCTTTAAATAAAGTAATATATAAAAAAATAAATAAATAAAAGGTCTACTTCCTTGCCATGATAGAGAATCAAAACACCAGCAATCACAGAAGTTTTCAGAGATTAGTGACATTATATTCAGATTATTTTAACTTTCCAGTGCAACTAGGTATGTTCTTAATACATTGTCTTAAGGAATCTTAATCAAGTGGTTAAGGTACTTTCCCAGATGTGGCCTTCTTAGCATAGAAAATCAGCCAGCTCTGGCACTTGCATGTAGCTCTAATCTGGCCAATACTTTTTCACACAGCAAAAACAACAGCACACAATGGGCCTGGTCTGGTAGCCTAGCACATAAAGTCCTCACCTTGCATGTGCTGGGATCCCACCTGGGTGCCGGTTCTAATTCTAGCAGCCCTGCTTTCCATCCAGCTCCCTGCTTGTGGCCTGGGAAAGCAGTTGAAGACAGCCCAAAGCCTTGGGACCCTGCGCCTGCGTAGCAGACCCAGAAAAAAACTCCTTGCTCCTAGCTTTGGATCAGGTCAGCTCTGGCGGTTGCAGCCACTTGGGGAGTGAATCATCAGATGGAAGACCTTCCTCTCTGTCTCTCCCTCTCTTTGTATATCTGACTTTGCAATAAAAATAAATAAATACATCTTCCTTCTTCACAAGTCTGCCTTACAGTGCTGGTTCTCTGAATCAGCAGCTCAACATCCCCTTGGAACTGGTTAGATATGGCCTAGCGGCTAAAGTCGTCGCCTTGAACACACCGGGATCTCATATGGGCGCCGGTTCTGGTCCCGGCAGCTCCACTTGCCATCCAGCTCCCTGCTTGTGGCCTGAGAAAGCAGTTGAAGACGGCCCAAGGCCTTGAAATTCTGCACCTGTGTGGGAGACCCGAAGGAGGTTCCTGGTTCCCGGCTTCGGATAGGTGCAGCACCGGCCGTTGCGGCTCACTTGGGGAGTGAAACATCCGACGGAAGATCTTCCTCTCTGTCTCTCCTCCTATCTGTATCTGACTTCGTAATAAAATAAATAAATCTTAAAAAAAAAAGAAATGCAAATTCTCCATCCGACCTCAGACCTATCGATTCAAGAACCGTGGGATGGAGCTAGTGATTTACACTTTAATAAGCCTTTCAAATCATCTGACAATCCATCAAACTTCGAGAATCACTACATTAGCTCTCTGTGTATATTTCACCATAGGGACTTAAACTATATCATCATTTTATAGGACTTAACATTGTCCATCATATGCAGAATATAAAGCTGATGAGGCCATAAACATGTATCCTAGATACCATAAGACATAAATATAAATGAGATTAACCCTACATAAGTAAAAGGTTTTTTCCCCTTGATTTTGCTTACTGGCCCCTGGCAGAGACTGAACACAATGATGGACCATTTAGAGATCAACAATGTAAGTCGCATGAACCATGCCGTATCAAACTCATCTACTCCTGTCAGGTGTACCTAAGCAGTATTCCATCTTCCAATGGCAGATCTTAAAGACACTGCTCACCATCTCGAAAAGCCAACTTCTGCCCCATTACTACGCTCTCCTTAAAACACACCTGTGATTTCATCGGAGAGTTTCCTGTGACCAAATGACTGATGTGGAAACAGGAACAACCTGGCTTTACAAGATGGCTCTGGGCATGAGTGAATTATTACAGGATTTTGATTCCAGGTCTGAGGTAGGAAGTTGCATTGATCCATAGGCTACAATTAATCATATATTTGGATAGGGACTTTATAAGGAAAAAGATTAAAGACTGATAAATCTGAAAAAAGTAGTAAAAAGAGGGAGTTCTCCAACTTAAGCCTATAATGTGAAAACATGTTTGTTGATGTGGATGTGAACCAAAAGGCCTCAATACAGAGGAAGCTTTTAAACACATAGACTAAACAATCCACTCTACAGACGTCAATCAGCCTTCTCTCCAGTATTTGCTCATGCTCAGGAACAAAAGGGCTATGGTGGCAGGAAGGGGTGCCCAGAGCTGGAGGCATGGATTTCTCCCGAGGGCTCATTTGTCTTCTGCTGAGCAGTCACCAACCTACACTCTGGAGGGGAAGCTCTTATTTGATGTCACAGAAAGTGCCCTGGTCCCTTCCATGCCAGATTTGCCCTCACTGACACGCCCTGCGTGATCCTGAGCAGATGCAACCTTGTAGTCTGAGCTCACAATCTAGTCTACCTGTTGGTTCTCTGAGCCACCTGCCACTTTTCTAATCAATTCTTTTTCAGGAATCACATCTTAGATGGAAAAGACACAGAAAGAGAAGACTCACTCAAACTGCAAGGGAAGGAGGATTATTTCAGAGCTATAAGAACTAAAGAGCCACATCTAATAAATGAGAAAACAAAACAAAAGAAACAAATAAACAAAACCTTACCACAACAAAGTAACACTGAAAACAGATCTAAAAGTGTTTTTTGGAAATGAGTAATCAAGGGTAAAATGTAATCGAGAAAATAAGCTTTTGCTAAAAACTAGAGCTAAGTGCATAATGACAAAAACAGGTTGCCTAGTATTTCTTCTACCAGAACATAAATTTCATGAGGGCACAGCTGCCTGTCTAGTGCAGGATGGTATTCCCAGGACCTGAAGGATGCTTCAAGTATTTATTTACTGGGGCATCCAAATATTTGTTGGACAAACTTTGGCTGGCCTCAGTGAGATGATCATGGAAAGGACCAGCCAGCTCTTCACGCTATGATAATCTGATTCTTCCCTTCATGGTCTGAACATATTGGAGGTACGATACCATTCCAGATGGTAGAGCACCAAAGTTTGGAATAGGAACCTGTCCACCAGTAGAGCTTCCCAGAAGAAATATCTACACACACACATACAGACACACACACATCTACCCTGATTCTGAACACCCTCAGAAAGCACAGTACTTTCCCTACTACAGAAATACAGTTTCACCGATGAAGGTGAGCTAGTGGTTCCTATATTTAAAATACAAAAGTGTTACTTATGTACTCAACTGACGTGAAACACTTCTCAATGCGTAGTTCATTCCCAGCTACTTCAGAACAGCAGCAGCTATTTTCAGATAGTCTTCCCTGAAGAACAAAGACGTCACCAAATACACTTTTTCCTTGTATATGAGGTTTCAGGGACACAGGGTAAGAAAGGTGATAATAAAAACGTCCATTAAACTCTTCAACGTGCAGACAATTGAAAGTGTTCAACAAAACTAGTGTACTATCTAGACCTAGTTTTTTTTTAATTTGTTTATCCAATTCTTCTCCATTCTTTTATTTTTAACTGAATAGAGACATTATAATAATACATATTAGCAGGAAGAAAGGAAAGATTGTTTTTGGCTTGGGTCCCTTCAGACTATTTAAAAGTGGAATGACCCCATGCTGTTCTGAACACAATACATGGCTTTGCTTTTGCTTAGACCTCATTGAAGGCAATTCAAAAAGAAAAATACAATATTCCTGTTTCCATTTTCCCTAGATCAGCCTCAGCTCTTTCTGGATGAAATCAGTCTCTCAGGGGACATCAACCTCACAATTTGAGAAACAATGCTGTAGATAGCAAACAAAAGAAAAACCGGTAACCATTTGTTTTTCCACTTGGGAGAGTTAGACTGTACAACATCCTTTTCATTTGCAAGCCAAGTTGCTATTCAGAACTGTAAATTAACTCTGCATAACACAAGTGATTTCAGGTTCAGATAATGAAGAAAAAATCTTGGGTTCCTTATTTTAAGCAACCTCTGAGACAAAACTAAAGAACAAGGTATCCTAGACAGATACTTTCAGTTTCTGACAAATTCGCCTAAAAACTCTGTAATATAGAGAGCAAATAAATAAGTAAATAACATATAAATCAGGGAGTATTAATAAGTGCATAATAATGCTTATGTATTACATGATACAAGAGTCTTAAAACACTTCAAGTATCTTAACAATCTAAAGGGCCCATTGCTTGCATCTGTAACTAAAACTGTACTGAAACACAGCCACACTCTCTTGCTCACCTAATGCCAAGTTGTCTAGTGATGACAGTAACTGTGTACAACGTGAAAAACCAAAAATATTTGGCCTTTTACAGAAAAAGTTTGCAATCTCTGCTCTAAACCAGTGGGTCCTGAACTTTAATACTAAGAAACAGAAGGACCGCCTCTTAAAAACAGTTTATTGAACTCTTCCTTCAGAGATGATAACTGGGTAGGCTGGGGTGGTGTACATTATCTTACCTTTATAACACATTAACAAGCGGCTGGTATATGAACTGAACTGTCACCTCATATAATCACAGTGGCCATTAAAAGTCTAAATTGTACAATAGTCTAACTGTCAAAAAAAATAACAACAAATACTGAAGCATAAAAGAGGAACAAGGTAGATCTTGATTTATTTGGAATTCCTGGTGACAAAGAAACTACAGCTGGTTGCTCTAATCATTGAACAATTCTTCAGCACCTCCACCTAACACTCACTCACAGTCAGAGCTGGATACCACACAGGGACCTGTAGCAACCAAAGGCAGTTGGGTTGCAGGTGAAAACCCAGGCTGTTCTTTGGATAAGCTATAAATCACACTTTTACAAAAGCCAAGGTACATGCAGCTAGAATTCAGGACTTCCCTGAACTACAGTCATAAACGTAAGTATAATGTTATATAATAAATTATAATGTTGAAAATTTCTGGCACAAATAGTTTATAATCCCATGGTTTAATCAAAAGATGAATTCCTTTATTTCATATCCATAAGCAGAAATAGCTAAAAATTAAATTCCTTGAGCATTCTAACAAATAATGTGTACAGTAAACAGAAAATAGAGGATGTGAACTGATTTATCTCACTAAGGCAGAAACAGAACAAACAAGGACGATATGAAAATCACTGAAAATTTTCAGAATGGCTTTCACTTGGACACTGTAGAAGATAGATGTACAAGGCAAAGATTTGGGGAAAATTTTTCTTTGCTGATTTATTGGAAGAGGAAACACTACCTTTTCTCTTTATTCAGCACTTACTGAGAATGCACAACGCTCAGAGGCACTGTGTTCCAATGAGAAGGCAGTAGGGACAAAGATGAGTCAATACCGTCCCTACCTGCAACAAGTTTACAATCTAGAAAGAGCGCATGTACATAATTGCAATGCTGCCTGAGTATGAGTTCAGCTATACATGTTAAATACTGACAGCACAGAGAGTGAGCTGAGAAAACATGGTTGGGAGAAATGCCAAAGTGGCCTTCATGAAAAATAATTACTTTGACTGAGACTTCAAGGAATTGAGTGGGTGAAAACAGCCGCTAGGAAGCCTTCAAGGGATTACAGCATGTGTCAGGGTCCTGAGGAGAGGCAGAGATGGAGAGTTTACAAATGGGTCATTCTGATGAACAGAGTACACAATATGCAAAGAGACAAGATGGGCAGCTGGGCAAGCTCCCTTCTGAAGAGTATCGGGCATGGTTGTAAAACCAGGTATTTATTTTTCAGCTTTAGGGAAATGGTTAAGAATTTCAACTTCAAAGTTAAGCACACAGGTTTGTATTTTTTTTTAAATCACTTTGGCACCCCTACAAGGAGGAAAGAGAAGGCTAGGGATTTTGTTTTAGATTTAACAAGACTCTGTATTCATGGCAATGATTAGAAGGAGAGAGGTAGAGTTGAATAGAGGTTAAAAAAAAAAGTTACTGTTTTAACTACATTTATAAAGAAATAGCAAAAAGAAACGGATTGATACATTACATTCTAGATCTTAGAAAATATAATCCTATTTATCCAATAAAGTTAGGTGCTAAATAACAGTTGAAGATGGCTTATGGCCCATGTAGACAGAGATGACTGTCAAGTCACAGTACTCAAACCTTGGATAAATCAAAATTCACTTGGTTTCAGTTATTCATCTGTATAATATAGGGTTCAGGAGTTCCTGACCTGAATCACACTCAGAAGCACATTTCAATGTAACTGATTTCTTTGACTAATTAATCAAATTTAATTTTAATTAGAGTATTTAACCAATTTAATTTTTTAAAAAATTCCCTTATTCTGAAAAAGAATCAATGGCATTAAAAGAAGTTAAGAAGCACTGCATGATCTTTAGGGTCACTTAAAAACTTCCAAACGATAGGATCTTGGTCATTCAATATAGAACTAAAGAGAATGCTGATAGTTGAATATAAATGCAAATGAGAAAAAAGGCAAAGTGCAATACTACAGACCCAAGAAAAACTAGATGCAGGAGTTCAGTTGAGCCAAGTTGAATATTTCCTGCATTTTGCCTTTGCATTTCCCCTTCTGTCTCTTTCTTCTTCTGTTGGCTTAGGTTAATACTGGCATTAAATGACTATGTGATGGCTTTTTCATTTTGTATCCCTAAACCCACTAATGTATGATTTTTAGGAGAAAAAAAGCTGATTAAAAGGCAATGAAAAAGTTTAGGTCTATGGCCAGAACACCCTAAATACATTCAATCTTGTCTGATTTGGGGAGCTAAATACAGTTGGCTATCATCAGCAGTTGGATAGTGGACAGCTTGTGAAAAATATTATATATAATAACAAAAGAAACTGGCAAACTTGGCAATCAAGTAAAGCAGAAAAAACAAAAAGCCATTTTGATAATGTTGAGAAGCCACAATTACTTGGGAAAAAGACTTAGTAAATAAAAAAACAAAAACTTTTTTTTTTACTCTGAAATTACTGGTTTTAAAAAGACACATATAGAACAAAAAATAGTTGTTCCCATCTTACAACATATCTCTCCATGTCTTTATCATCTAAGGAACTCCAGTTTACATGATATGAAATTTAAAAATCACTGTTAGCATTTAATCCAAATGGCACAAAGTTAGTTGTAGGAAGAAGACCAGTTTGACAAAAGCAAAAACAAATTTAAAAACTAATGCATTTTAAACTGAATTATAAACATATCAGTATCAAAAATATAATTGCAATATAACTAAAATATTATATTAAAATAAAATATAATTGTTTAACCCACACACATTTTAATCAAAAAATAACCATCAAAATGCTTCTGATTAATCAACAAAAAGTTCACGATATCACCTGTTCAGTGTTCAAAAGAACATCTTTCACAGGTTTGAAAAACCAAAGATTGCCCTAATATTATTTGTAATATCCTTTTAAATTACATACGCTTAGTATTTAAAAACCTTTCTATTCTACACATGAGTCGATAAAGAGGTAGTCAGCCAATTATTCACATGAACAACAATGGAAGACCTTCAAAGCCACAAAAGCAAATCTAGGCAGTTCCAAAAATAGTATCTACATTAAATTTACAGGGGTTTCATCTCTTAGCAACAACTGGAAGAGAAAAAAAGGCGTTATCACTCTTAGGCAGTTTTGCTGGAGAAAAAAAGACAACCACAAAAAAACCCAAGGCATTAGTCTCCTTTCCTGCGGGAGACTTATCACTCCAGCAGATCTGCAGGGGAAGGCAGGTTCCTGCAGAGACAGGCTCTCCCACACCTCCCTAGCAATTTACATATCTCTGAAGCCTTGGCAGGTAACTGACGCACCTAAGGCAATCTGTAGTGACACAGTGCCTCGACTGACATGTGGTTTCTTTTAATAACTATCTGACAAAGAAAACTTAGGTGTTATGTTTAGAAAACAGTCACTTTTTAGTATAACACTGGCTTGCAGGCCCCAAGTCCAAAAATTGGCTTCAGAAAAAAAAAAAAAAAAAAAAAAAACTGTGCCAAGTGAACATCACAGCTCCTTACAAATACATGTAAATCTCTTCACTTTTGGTCCAGGCATGGACTAAACTACCATGATTCATTCAGAAAAGCAAAATATTTACCAGGTATAAGACATTTATATACTATTCATCATTTTTCATTATGAAAAGCATGCCCTATCTTAAATAATCCAACTCAAGACAAAATATCAGTCAGTAAGGGGCTTTGGCTTTCAAAAGAATTTTCCAAAATATGACTTCTATACAATCTGCAGGAATCCCCTTCTGTGTTTAAAAATAAAGGTGGACTTACAGTTTATTCCAGAGCAGAGCATCAGCTATTTTTCACTAAGGGCATGAAGAACTAACCACTCACCTTCATTTCCACAGCAGCAATTTCTTGGTCATAATGACCCATCAGATTGGGGAAAAATGTCATGTTGTAGGTCATTTTCATACACCTGGGAACCGTAATGGGTTCACAAGTGAAGAGACTGTGCCCCCTTACCAGGGGTAGACACACACATATCAACAAAAATGCAAATGTTTCCATTTTCTTCAAATCCGTGACATCACCATGGATCTCGGTTTAACTGAGCTTGGCATGCTCAGGAGATTCCCATCCACAGGCAAAAACGTTCAAATTCCTCATCTCATTATTTTACCATTTTGAAGGTTTCCTGAAAATGAGTTCTGGGTCAATTACTGTCAAAACAATCAATAGGGTGAAACAGCATTTGTCATAACCGCCAATGCGGTTACCACGGTGCAGATTTTTATCTTAGGACATGAACTAAGGGAAACGATGGAAAATTCTATCCTGGCCAGGTAGTCGCCCACCTGCCCTGGCCAAAGGCCACACTGTCTTCGTTTGTAACCCCAAAGCTCGTGACTATGAAATGACGCCGAGAAGTCTCATTTCGTGGCAACTTTGTGTTCCTACGAAACGTAGGCTTAAAGGTGGGCAGAGAATGCGTGATTTGGAGCAAACTAATGCTGGTGGTCGAGACTAAATGTACAGGTATTGATAGCCACAACATAAAAGGGCCCGCGTTAGAAATCTTATCACACAAGAAAACTGAGGGGCCCTGAGCAATTTCTTCAGACCTAATGCGTTCTTAAACTTTTTAGAGATTCTACAGAGCCAAGTTTTGTAAGAGTCTTCTGGAAACATGCCTTTCCTGCTTTTCAAAAGGTCAACCGGAGGGAGACTTCTAGGCGCGAGTAAGTGGTGCGGTATTCATCAGCAGGCCGAGGGACCAGGGATGGCAAGCCCTCCAGAGCCAAAGTGTCCTGATAGGGCCACTGAAGTTCATGGGGAAAGAAGGGCTGGGGGCCAGAATAACGGGTAAGTGCCCCTTCTCTCCTCTCAACGCCCCCCCCCCCGTGTCCCCTTCGAGTGCCCCACACCTGGACACCTGTTCCAGGCCTAGACCCGGGCAGCAGCGCCCCGGGCCTGTAGCGCGCCTGCAAGCGTCGCCTTTCGGGAGCTGCCCCCCACTTCTCAGGAAACTTGGGCAGTTGTCGGCCGGCCAGTCCCGCCGTCTCCTTCCCCGCACCTGCGGCTCCCAGAGCGTCCCCCACACCCCTAGCCCGGCACCCTCAGCTTCTGAGCCGCCCACCCCTACCCGGACGTGGCCCCCGTCCTGTACCACCCTTCGAGGCCCACCCCGCGCCCCTCAGGACCCCCCCGGCCGCCGCCCGCTCAGTCGGGGCGGGGAGAGCCTCACCTCAGACGGCGGTCGAAGGCCTCGCTCCCTCCCGGTCCCCGTCCAGTCCACGGGCCCCCACGACCCCACACGACTCCCGCGAGCGTCAGGGCTTGAAGCGCAGGGGGAGCCGCACCGGGAGCGAGAGCTGAGCGATCCCGCGAGACTGCGCCGCCAGGTCGGGCGGGCAGGTCCGGGCTCGCGGCGGCGGCGGCAGCGGGACTGGTCCTGGGGCGGGCCCCGCCCGCGCTGCGCGGCAGACCTGGCTCGGCGGCGGAGACGGCGGCCCGGGCGGGGCGGGTGACCGCCCGAGCGCCGGGGACAGCCTGGGGCCAGGAAGTCCCCTTCGCCTGGCGGTCTGGGAGGGCACCTGCGGCACAGGTCCTGAGGGCTTCCCTGTTGGCGATAAAGACCCGTTTCAAAAGAACCTAGTAATCTGTGGCTGTCGGGACCTGAGAATCCTTTCACTAGAGCCAGTTTGTTCAGATGACCCAAGTTAGAACGTGAGCAACATTCTGGATTACTACCCTTAAAACCAACAAAGCCAAAACCAAAAACACCTTTTACTTATCCGGGAGGGCTTGGTCAGACACTTAGAGCACTGGGGACAGTGACTTTCCAATTTTAATGCATTCTACAGTTTTACTGATGCAAAATCTTAGTAGAGATGTCATCTGTTGGGATCGGGATTTGTGGCTTAGTGGTAAATCTGCCACCTGACATTGGCATCCCTTAAGGGTGCCAGTTCATGTAGCAGCTGCCCCACTTCAGAACCTTTACCAAAACCTGGGAAAGCAGCGGAGGTGCTTTGGCCCCTGTGCCCAGATTGGAAACCCAGAGGAAACTCCTGGCTCTTGACTTTGGCCAGCCCAGCCTTGGCCTTTGCATTTTGGGGAATGAACCACAGAGTGGAAGACTTCTGTCTCTGTGACAGTGCCTTGCAAATAAATAAAATTTTAAAAAAAATTAAGTTCAACTTGGTTTGCAGCATAGAATCTGCCATACATCCCCAACAGTAAGGCAAAAACCTTGCAGACGGGGTGATATGATCCTGCATTGCTTATTTAGGGGATACATTGTGAGAAATGCAGTTAGGTCACCTAATCCTTGTATGAGTATTACAGAGTAAACTGAAACACATCTATAGGGCTGTGTGATGTGCTAAGGATGGAGAAAATCATTTTGTACAGCTCTGCCAAAGGTAACCACAAATAGAATGTAAACTTCAGTAAATCTGTAGCAGGCTAATTTTTTTTAAAGATTTATTTATTTTTATTGCAAAGTCAGATATATGGAGAGACAGAGAGAGATATCTTCCATCCGCTGATTCACTCCCCAAGTGACCGCAACGGCCAGTGCTGCACCAATCTGAAGCCAGGAGCCAGGAGCTCTTCCAGATCTCCCACACAGGTGCAGGGTCCCAAGACTTTGGGCCGTCCTCAGCTGCTTTCCAGGCCACAAGCAGGGAGCTGGATGGGAAGCAGGGCCGCCGGGATTAGAACCGGCGCCCATATGGGATCCTGGTGCGTTCAATACCAGGACTTTAGCCGCTAAGCCACAGTGCCGGGCCCAGCAGGCTAATTTTTTTTTTAAAGATTTATTTTTATTACAAAGTCAGATATACAGAGAGAGGAGGAGAGACAGAGAGGAAGATCTTCCATCCAATGATTCACTCCCCAAGTGAGCCGCAACGGGCCGATGCTGCACCTATCCGAAGCCGGGAACCAGGAACCTCTTCCAGGTCTCCCACGTGGGTGCAGGGTCCCAATGCATTGGGCTGTCCTCGACTGCTTTCCCAGGCCACAATCAGGGAGCTGGATGGGAAGTGGAGCTGCCGGGACTAGAACCGGCGCCCATATGGGATCCCAGGGCTTTCAAGGTGAGGACTTTAGCCGCTATGCCACGCCGCCAGGCCCCAGGCTAATTTTTAAGTTGATAATTTTTCATGCTTCTACTCTCCCCCATGATGTCATAAATATCCAAGTGATCCTTGACAGAGAAAAGGTTCCCCAACCCTGAAGCCTGTTGCTCCCACACCACAAACCTAGGCAATGTATTACTATTCTCTAGGCAACTGTACCACAAAGGTACAGCAAAAAATAGGGGATAAAGATACAGTATGACTAGGGCACTTGCCATGGATGGAGCTTGAAGACAGGACGTTGTTCTGAATGAGCGAGTGGGGAGTGCACACGACTGTAGACTTTACACACATGGGGCACTTAAGGTACACTAAAGTTACCAAGAAAAGGATTTCTTTATTCAGTAAACACAATTAAACAAACTTTATATAGTTTTCAACTCATAACAGCTTCAAATGAAAACATTGTACAACTGTACAATAATCTTTACCCTTACTTTATATTTTCTATATCAGTTTTTCTTTTACTTTTAGATTTTTTCGTTGAAGCTAAGACATATGTGAAATTGCTGTAAGTGAGTTTCCAGAGTGAAAAAGACAAAACTAAGATACGCCCTCACACATACACAAACACACAGACACATACACATCGGCCTTGGTCTACATAGGGCCAAGCTATTCAGCCCCTGTCTGCCTTGGCACCTCTTGTCCTGCTGGAAGGCCTCCAGGGTCAGTAACCTGCATGGAACTGTCATTGCCTGGGATAACTTCTGTCCTGAGGCTTTTGATCAGGTGTCACGCTTTTCAGAAATAGCTATGAAGGTCTGTTTGCTTTGTTTCTTGTCCTTCCTTTGCCTCCTATGTGAGTAGATTATACACCATAAACGTTCTTCTCAGTTTATGGAAACCTTTCAGAATCGGAGTTCAGGTTTTTAGACTTACCAAGAAGCGTGTGCTCTGGTTTGGATATGATTTAAGTGTTTCTCCAAAGGTTTGTGTTGGAAATCAATCCCCATTGGTGTAATAAGAGGTTCACCCTTAGCTCAGACTATGATGTTAGAGGTGGGGTGGTTGGGAAGTGGTTAGGATTAGATAAATCCATCATGGTGGAGTCCCCAGGATTGAATACTGAATGCTACGTAAAAAGGGAAAAAGGTCAGAAGGAGATACACAGGTGAGTGCCTTTCTGTTTTTATTGGATATCCTGTACCACCTCAGAACTGAGACAGCAAAAATCCAATAAGACAACACCCTTGGTTCTTGCACCTACAGAGGTGGGAGCCAAAGCAAACCTCTTTTCTTTATAAAGTTGTCCAGCCTTGGTCATTTTGTTACAGTAACAAAAAACAAGGGAAAAGCATGTTCACTGTGAATTGTGTTTTGGAGGGATTTTCTTTTCCCTCTTGTGGTTTCCTATTCTCATGTCTCTTCTTTAGCTTCTTAGTCCTGTCTCAATTCCTCTATAATCATAGGGGATCGTCATAATATATGTGATTTATCATTGACCAAAATGTCATTATGCAGCACATGATTGTGGTTAAAATTACAGTTCACATTTATCAAGCACCGACTAGGTTAGCGTAGGGCTAAATCCTTTAAATGCATACATCTAATTTACGGGACCCTCCTATGAGGTAGGTAGAATTCTATGTGAAGCAAGTGAACCTGTGGAAGTGCTTTACTTAGAAAAAAAATGCCACTACGTTTTACATAAAAGCTGTTCTCATCTCAAAAATCATCCTGCAGCACAAAATAAAAGTCACATTTGAATACCTGGGATGAAGGACCTCAGAAGTCAGAGCATTAAAATTTACTAAGCGTCAACATGGGGGAAAAGGCTTGAATCTGGAGCTATTAATCCCTCTTCATTTTTACCAACAGTTTGGGACTGATGTTAGGAGAAAGTTAGTACTGAAGACATGTTAGCACCGTTTAGAACTGGACAAGTTAGGTGTGGTGCAACACATTTCTATTTGGGAAGAATATTTCTCCTTACGTTTCTACATAGGAAGAGCATCTCCAATTCTTACTTATGTCACACAACATTCTGTGATCAACCTTGAGTATTTGAATGCAGAGATGACATTTTAAAGTGATACTAGTTGAAACTCAAATTGACTCATGTTACCTGATTTGGGAGGGGAAAATGGCAAAAGCTGACTTACGCAGAAGTAGTTCTATCTTTAATTTGCATTTGCTCATGTAGGCAGCAGTGATGAATTACAATGATTTTGTGTCCAGGTGTTTGGACTCTAAGCAATTATCCACATCACCAGTTTCTTCTAAAAAGTTTGTCTCAGTGGGGTAAACATAACAACACAGGCTCCAGCATTCCAAAGGCTTAGCTGTAACAGTTACTAGCTATGTGGACTCATGTCTGACGCTAATTTGGGGGAAATTCTCAGCTATTATTGTTTCAAGTATTTTTCCTGTTCCGTTTTTGTCTTTTCTTCTGAGATTACCATTACGTATGATTACAATTTTTAAATTATCCCATAGGCCTTGGGTCTTCCATTTCCTTGGTCCAGTCTTCTTTCTGCTTTTTAGCTTTGGAAGTTCCTGTTAACCTAGTCCCAAACTCAGAGACTCCCCGCTCAGCCAGGTCCAATCTGGTAATGAGCCTTGCAAAAGCATTTCCCATTTTGGTTACGAGGTTTTTATACCCTGAACCTCTTACCAGTTCCCTCTGATCATTTCCACGTCTCTGCTCACATTACCCATCTATTTTTGCATGTTGTCTGCTTTGTCCTTTATTACCCTTTCCCAAAGGAATCGTACTTATTTTAAATCTCTGATCTGAAAGTCTAAATTTAGTTCTGATGTGTTTTTTTGTCTCTTCAGACAGTAGTTTTGTGCTCTGTAGTATGCCTTGTGAATTTGTTTTTGTTGTTGCTGTTAAGATCTGAGTATGATACAGGGAGTGAAAAGAATAGTCGTAGATAGGATGTTAAACCTGGGGTGGGAATGTGGGGGCTGGGAACCATTCTAGAGAACTTGGGTTAGGTCTCAGTCTTCTGGAGCCTGTGTCCTGTGCTGTGAACTTGGCTTCTTGATTTTCCCCTGCCTTACGTGAGGCAGGGTGGCTATCAGGAGCTGTGGCTGGATATTTCCTTTTTTCTGGGATAATAGACTCTGATAAAACACAAAAGGTGGGGCTCTGTTAAAGCAGTTTTCCTGGGATTAGGCAGCTGGTGTTAATAACAGAATGTGCTGGACTGGCACAATTGCTCAATTGGCTAATCCTCCCCCTTCAAGCACTGTCATCCCATGTGGACGCCAGTTTGTCCTACTGCTCCACTTCCCTTCCAGCTTCCTGCTTATGGCCTGGGAAATCAGCAGAGGATGGCCCAACACATTGGGACCCTGCACCTCCATGTGGGAGACCTGGAAGAAGCTCCTCGCTCCTGACTTCAGATCGACTTCAGCTCCAGCCATTGCAGCCATTTGGGGCGTGACCCAGCAGATGGAAGATCTTTCTTTCTGTATATCCTCAGTAAGTCTATCTCCTGATCTTTTCCCCTTCTTATGTGGCATCCAGTATTCAATCCCAGGGACTCCACCATGATGGATTTATCTAATCCTAACCACCTGGAAAATTTTATTTTCCAATAAGAATAAGTGAATCTTGGGCCTGGAGTGGTGGCCTAGCGGCTAAAGTCCTCACCTTGAATGCAACAGGATCCCGTATAGGTGCCGGTTCTAATCCCAGCAGCCCTGCTTCCCATCCAGCTCCCTGCTGGTGGCCTGGGAAAGCAGTCAAGGTCGGCCCAAAGCCATGGGACACTGCACCCGCGTGGGAGACCTGGAGGAAGTTCCTGGCTCCTGGCTTCAGATCAGCGCAGCACTGGCCGTTGCGGTCACTTGGGGAGTGAATCATCAGATGGAAGATCTTCCTCTCTGTCTTTCCTCCTCTCTCTCTATATATCCGACTTTGCAATAAAAATAAATACATAAAAAGAATAAATCTTACAAACACACAGACACAGCATCAATGGAATGTGCTACCCTACTTCAAAACGGTTCCTATTCCCCTCTAAGAGAAACCAAATATGATCCTATTGTTAAATCTCAGAGAAGTGTCTCTGGTCCCCAAAGCCTACGCCTAGAGGGAGCTTTAACTTTCAAACTTGTCCAGGCTGAGCCTCTAGCAATTCATCAGGAAAGTGTTAGTTTTCTCCCTAGCAGTGATTTCCTTGGTGGTTGGTACAGGTGGACTTTTCCTCTGGAAAGTTCGGAAAGGATCTTTCTTTACATCTCTGCAATCTGGGGAGCAGAAATTGGCTTTCAGCTCATGCAATATTCTGCTTATTGTTAGGATAGAGTCACAACTTCCAAGGCCTTTACACACCGAAGTAAAGGGAATCCCGATTTATGCTTGTGACCACTGATCTAGTGTTTAGTATCTAAAAGAGCTTGTAGAGCAGACAAGAAGAGAGACGCCTGCTGGAGGAGGCTGGGCTGACCCAAAGAGCAGGAAAGAACAAGGGAAAAGAGAGAACATGTGAAGAAAGCTCTTCAGCCAGTGGTGTCGGCCCATCCCCTGCTCATGTTCTCTCCCAAGCCCATGTTTGAACCTTGGACGCTCTCCCCAAAGCTCCAGGTCCCACACATGACATGTGTGAATTAGTCACACATTGAGTCAATTTAGGAAAGACTATAAACATGACATGGAGGATAGCCTTTACTTTAAAAAAAAAAAAAAGTTCACTTTGAAATGCATTATCATTTGCTCCCTACTTTAGTGGCTACTGTGCTTGTGGTATACCAATTAACCTTTGAGTTGTGGCTGTTGTGGCTGGCTAGAAATATACTTTCTAATTATCACCACTGATATTACTGGAAAAGTAAAAAAAAAAAAAATTTCAGCATGGTAGTAACATGACACTGAAGGAAAGAGCCACATATTTTAATGACAGTTTGATGTGTAGGATTGCCTCTTTGGAGCTCTGGTATTGTCATTTGCAAATAGGGACATTCACAATGCTAAGGAAAAATAGGCTCCGCGTTACTAATGCCTTGATTTGGTTTGTTCACGTGAGCTTACCTTGCTGGGTTTGTTTGTAGTGACTTCAATACCTACCATCTGCTCATCTTGAATATTTAATATCCTTCCTTCTAGCATTATATCATGTTAGGTTAAATTATTATCTGGAAGAGTTTCTTGCCTCAAATGTAGTGGTTTAGATGACAGCTAAATTTTAGTTGACATGCACAGTTAATTTCATATATGGGCTGATAATGACTACACGTGATCTTCAAAACTGCTTTAAAGTGAAAATAGGAGAAATTAATATTTCTGAAATATTCATGCTACCCAAAGTGATCTATGTATTCAATGTTATTCCTGTCCAAATTTCAAAAGCATTTTTCACAGACATAGAAAAAATTCTAAAACTTGCATAAAACCAAAAAAGACCCTGAGTAGACAAGTCTTAAGAAAGAGAAATTGGATACACCACACTTCCTGATTTCAAACCGTACTACTATAGTATGGTGCAGTGCTAAAAACAGACACACAAACCAACAGAATAGTGCAGAAAGTCTAGAGATAGGCCCATGAATGTACAATCAGCTGGTCTTTGACAAAGGCACCAAGAACACACAGTAGGGAAACCATAGACTTTTATAAGTGGTGTTGGTGAAAATGAATGCAAAAGGACAAGAGCGAATCGTTAGCATTCACCACAAATAAAGTCCAAATTGAAGGTCAAGTCTAGTGGTACAGTGAGTAAAGTTGCTGCTTGGGATACCCACATTCTATGTTGGAGTGCCTGCTTAAAATCCCAGCTCCCCAACTTCAAACTTAGCTTCCTGTTAACATGATCCAGGTCAGCAGGTGATAATGCCAGTGGTGCGTCCCTGCCAGCTACGTGGCCTCCTTAGAAGCAGCTTTGGAGCTGCTGGCTTCAGTCTGACCCAGTCGTGGATGGTGTGGGTGTTTGGAGAAGCAAGCGCTGGCACGTGTTACTGCCTCAAGTCAGTGGCGTCTGAGGCAGAATCTGACATGCCAAGGAGACTCATATTTCACCTCCTCTTCCCTCATATCAAGCATGTTACTTAAAAAAATTTTTTTGGAAAATACACACCCCATAGTATAGGACTACAAAAGGGCAAAAATGAAACAAAAATACCTAGGGGGAAAAGGCAATATGTTATTCCTAGACACTTTATTAGAGAGTCCATAAACAAAACTTAATAGCACCAAAAGCTGGAAGGGATGTGTAGCAAAAGGTACTCTCACTCATTGTTCCTGGGAATATAAAACAGCTACTTTGAAAGAGAATATGACAATTCCCTGTACTCTTACATGAGCCAGCAAATGTACTCCTTGGTGTTTACCAAAAGGAATAGAAAACTTATGACCATATAAAAACTAACACACATTATTTATATCAGCTTTATTCTTTTTAAATTTTTTTTAAAAAAAATTTATTTGAAAAGCAGATTTACAGAGACAAAAGAGAGAGAGAGAGAGAGAGAGAGAGATCTTCCATCTGCTGGTTCACTCCCACAATGGCCAGAGCTGGGTCTATCAGAAGTCAGGAGCTTCTTCCGGGTCTCCCACATGAGTGCAGGGGCCCAAGGAGTTGGGCCATCTTTTGCTGCTTTCCCAGGTCATTAGCGGGGAGATGGATGACAAGTGAAGCATCCAGAACTGGAATCTGTGCCATGTTGGATGTTGACTCCACAGATGGAAGCTTAATCTACGACACTCTGGCACTGGTCCCCAGCTTTACGTTAATCGCAAAACAAACAAACAAACAAACAAACAAACAAAAAAAACGTTATCCAGGAATATCCTTCATTAGGTGACTGGATAAATCAATGATGATACATCCAGATGCTAGAATATTTTTCAGTGCTGAAGAAAAATGAGCTCTCAGGCCACGAGAAGCCAAGGAGGAAATTCAAAGGCATATTACTCAGTGAAAAAAGACAATCTGACAAGTCTACATAGTAAATGACCTTTTGGAAAATGTGTATTTATCACACTCTGGGACATGCAAAACTATGGAGGCAGTATATAATCTGTGGTTTCCAAGGATTGGAGGATCAAATGGAGGAATAAGCAAAGTACACACTTTTATTATAGTGAATCCACTCTGTGTGAGAATATAGCGAAGGGTACAGATCCCTCTGCAGCTGTCAAAACCCACAGCATGCATGGGGCCAAGAAGGATCCTGACTCTAATGGAAAAATAGGCAAGGCAGAGGAAATTTCTAGAAAATGATATGTATCTCCACCATATTTCATCTGATTTGACAAAAGGAATTCCCATTTAAGAGACCTCACAGCAGAGCAGGATAAACTGTTAGACTGTGTGGAAAATGTAGAAATGGATACATTCCTTGGCTTTTGTCCTGTTGGATTAATTACAGTAGAAGTGTTGGCAGTCCAATGTTTTCAATAAGAAAACCAGTGATTTGAAACATTTCAATAACTTTTCTGAGCTGTAGGGAAACTCTGAGAAAAAAAAGAAAGAATCATCTTAGATATTAGGAATGGTTATTCAATCTGTTCTGATGATTTTATTCAGCATTAACCTGCTTAAGCCTTTTTCCAAGACTGTTTCATACACATTTCCAACTCTGGGTGGACTGGAAACTCATATTGGAGAACTCATTCTCTTGGAAAAGGAGTGTATCTTTGCCTTGCTCCCATGCTTTTTGGTAATGTCTTTCAAAACTTTTTTTTTTTCCCTGACCACAGGTTCCAAGTTTCAGGAAACATCAGGAAATACTTATAGCTCTTAAGTCTAAGAATAGTTGCTGTAGACAGACACTCTTCCTTTTAGTTCAGAGATCAAGAGGCAGTGTAGTGTGGCTGAAAGTAAGAGATGTGGTCACAGTGTTTCTGGGTTCAAATTGAGGCTAGGGGCTGGTCTGCTCCGGACCCAGCATGTCTCCCAGGCTTCATCCTGGAACAGGGGATGAGGGTGGGTGGATACAGGAGCCAGTTATGTCACCGACCTGGTGGGATTCCAGTTGACCAATGGCACACCTGAATGGACATTCCTTACATAGTTGGGGCACAGACAGCCCCTTTGCCTGCCCACGTGTCTAGAGGGGTATAAAACTCCTCAACACGTATCTCAGAGGCCGTTTTCGCCTCCATCTTCCTTCCCCTCTGTGCGAAGGGGGCCCAGGAGCGGATTTTCCAATAAAGCTTCCAAGGCTGGATTTTCTCCCAACTCTGTACCTTAAACTTTCTGCTGTGGTTTATATGTCTGCAATTAGTTGTATAAAAAATCATGCATATCTCACTAGCTATGAGGTTTAAGAAGTAGTATAGTAAGATGTCCAGTTTATGTTGCTAAGTCTATGGCACAAAGTTTCTGAATACCTTCTCAGATGCAGGCAGATGAGTGACATGAGCTATTCTTATTGGAGCATGAGGCACACCCTGTTATCTTACTTTCATCTCAGGGTAGGTCTTTGAAAATCGCACAGCAACCAGTTGTGATTGTTGATGAGTTTAAGGTCATCTTGGTGATTCCTCTGGTTGCAGCTTAACTCCCTTGTGAACCTGCATCAGCTGTTGGTTGGCTAGGTGGAGGATATTGGATTGGGTACTGCTCACTCTCCAGTGAGCTGGTCTATCAAGGATTGTTTGCTTAGTAGTTAAGCCCAGAGTTTGGGGAGAGAGATCGAAATTATGCAAAGCTTTTTGAAGCCTAAACTCAGACCTGATATACTATTGCTTTTACTACCTCCTTTTGGGCCAAGCAAGTCACAGGCCAGTCCAGTTCCAAGGAGTGGGGGTGTGGGGTTGGGAGTTGGGGGTTGGAGGCCGGGAATGCCAGTTCTTAAGAAAAAGGAATTCCATAGTTCTGTTACAAAGAAGGAAAGGGTCGAATTTCAACCATTTTTGGAAACTATCTTTGACATTAACCAGCAAGATAATTTCATCGTTAGTGGTCAGTCAGTGTTTTACTAGGCAGCCTTCATGGGTGGGATGTTCTTCCTAATTATGACTCTATAGACATTGATGCTCATAGAATCTTTGAATCATAGATTTGAAGGTCATTCAGGCAATGAACTTTTGCAACGAGATTCCTATACAGGAAACTGTAGGAAGTCTGCAATTTTCACTGGTTTATCTCAGGCCTATCTTTTGGAATAAAACAAAAAAGATTTTTTGTTTGTTTCTCACTTGTTTTTAAGAGCCTAATCAAGACCTACTTGATCATTATGCAGCAGGCACATACTCCTTTCTAGCCCCTATTCATTAAAAATTTTGTCCATTTTTATTATTATTGTTTTTTAAGATTTATTTATTTAGTTTCGTTGGAAAGTCAGATATACAGAAAGGAGAGACAGAGAGGAAGATCTTCCATTTGCTAATTCACTTCCAAAGTGGCTGCTGTGGCTGGAGCTGAGCTAATTCGAAGCTGGAGCCTCCTCCAGGTCTCCCACGCAGGTGCAGGATTCCCAAAGCTTTGGGCCATCCTTGACTGCTTTCCCAGGACATAAGCAGGGAACTGGATGGGAAGAGGAGCTGCCAGGACACAAACTGGTGCCCATGTGGGATCCCAGTGCATACAAGGTGCATGCACACACACACAAATAATTCCCCCAAATTTTAGCAAACAATTCACTTCAAGTTAATTTCCCCAGACATAACAAATAGGTCTGACAGTAGAAGGGGAAGATGGCAAAATTTTGCTCTTGTGGGATGTTTTTTTAATCTAATGTAAACAGCTCCCACTAGTGTTAATAGAAAATCCACAAGAAAAACTCAGAGCAATCCACAAGCTTGTGGGGTTTTGGTTAACGGCCCTGTGTGTTAGTGGGCACGTCATCACCTGTTACTAAGAGTACCTTGCTGTAGTTGCCTGCCGGCTAATCTTGTTCATTGTGGGGTTTCTCTGCAGCTAGGACTCCTCATTCCTTTTGAGTTAGCCCTTTCCTCAAAACACTCTCTTGTACATTGTCTAAGCAATGTTCTGTGTCCAACAATGTAGCTGAGCAATGAAAATACTTGGCTGATGCCTTTTCTTTAACCTCTCTGAGAGAATCATATCACTCCCAGGTGTGTCTCATTAACACAGTTTCTGACTTGAACCAACATAAGATTCTCCTTCAATGTAGTTGCCGAAATGGCTCTGGGTTGTGAAACACCTGCTGCTTCAATTGGAATATTGTTCTCTAAGCAGTTGACAATCTGCCGACCCGGGCAACGTAACTTGTGCAAGAAGTAAGCAGCCAGATGCTAGCCTGCTTTCCTAAGCCATTGAGAGAGCAAAAGAGGTTGTAGGAGAATTGGCTAGGTTGGGCACGAAATGCCACCTTTCCATAATAAATAAAGCCTCTGTTATGTGGTTAGCATAAATGAAAACTCCTATAGAATATTTGTAAGCATGTATGCTTCTTTCTTATCTCTAACAACCTGATAACGGAAAGTCAGACATAAGCACACAGTGCCATGTGTTGTGGTAAAAGCCACTTAGCATTTCCTAACTATGGTAAATTTATCACCCCTGGAAGCAAAATAGCAAGAAAATGTATAATACTTCATCAGATCTAACAAGTGCTGTTTTGACATAATTGTGAACTTCCATCACATATAATAATTATGTAAGTTTTCCATAATAGTATGGCTAGGACTCAGAGCTATGGCCTAGCAGCTAAATCCTCACCTTGCATGTGACAGGATCGCATGTGGGTGCCAGTTTGTGTCCTGGCTGCCCCCTTTCCCACCCAACACCCTCCTTGTGGCCTGGGAAAGTGGTGGAGGATGGCCCAGGACCAGGCACCTGTGTGAGAGACCTGGCAGCAGCTCCTGGCTCCTGGCTTTGGATCAGCTCAGCTATGGCCATTGCGGCCGCTTGGGGAGGGAACCAGCAGAAGGGAGATCTTTCTCTCTGGCTCTGCTTCTCTCTGTAAATCTGCCTTTCAATAAAAATAAATAAATCTTTACAAAAAAAATAGTACAGCTATAATAGTATGATAAGTTTAAAAAAAAACTACTGTAAGAAGTAAAAGGAGACACTAGTATCACTAGACAGAGAAAGAGTAACAGAAAAGAGAGAGAAGGAGACATGTTTAGCAAATACATCCACGGAATTGTAGGCAAGAGAAACACCAAGAGAGGAATTGGAATTGTCTCTCCATAGCCTTGCTGTATCTTACCCTGCCCCTCCGTGTTCAAAGCCTTGGGAGGATTTACTGCGGATGACATTGATCGTGGGCACTTATTGGCCACTTTCTATGAGTCAGGCATTGAGTAAGTGGTTGCAACATCTTGTTTAGTTCTGCCAATCACTATAATCCCGAGGGGGGCGGTGAACATTATTATCACTGCTATTTTCACCAGTGACTTCCACCAACGGAGTGACTTGCCCAAGGTTTCTTAACTTGGGAGAGCCAGAGTGGGCCTCCCGCCTGTCCTGACCCTCCGCATCCTTTGCCTGCTTGCCCCAGCGTAGACCTTCCCTCCACAATCCGCTCTGCATGGCAGGGGCTGAGCTGGTGCTTCCTAATACAGAAATCACCCATCCCATGTGGCTCTTCAAGTTCAATTAATTTAGAATTAAATAAGATTTGAAGTTCAGTTTGCAGTTATTGCAGGCACTCTGTAACCCCGAGATGACTAGAAGCTACTGTATCAGGCAGCAGCAATTGCACAATGTTTCTATCACTGTGGAAAGTTCTATGAAACAGCACTGTGTTCTAGACCCTGAAAACAACATTCCCTCCCCCACAGACTGCCGGTGCCTATGAGAAGCACTTAAGGAAAGTGAGAGAAGGCGTGGTTCTTCCTCTAAAAACCTCTGTTTCAGTGACAGTGGGTGGCAAGGTATGACAGCCAAGGCTGCTGGGAGCCCAGTGGTTCCTAACAATAACAAGTTTCGGTAGTAACAGCATCGATAGGCCTGCTGACTTCACTTCCTTCCTTCCTTCCTTCTTTCCTTTTTGTCTGGCCTTGAGGTGCTAGCCAATTTTCTGGCTGCTAATCTTTAGGGTGTTTATCTCATTGTTTTATTTTTGCTTTCTCTAGAACTTTCATAATTATTCTTTTGTTTAAATCCCCTATTAGAAATATGTAGATCATTTTTTTTTAATTTGTCTTATTTACTTATAGTGAAAAGAAGATTTTCTATCTGTTGGTTCACTCCCCAGTTGGCCACAAGGGCTAGGGCTGAGCCAGGCTGAAGCCAAAGCTCAGGAGTTTCTCCCAAGACTCCAGTGGTTGTAGGAGCCAAGGCACTTGGCCATCCTCTGATGCTTTCCCAGACATATTAGCAGTGAGCTCAATCAGAAGTGGAGTATCTGAGGCTTGAATCAGCACCTATATGGGATGCTGACTTTGCAGGTGGTACCTTAACCCATAGTACCGCAATGCTGGCCTCAGTGTTTTTGAATATACTTCAGCTCTGAGAGCCTAACCAAGCCATGATGAAAAGGAGATGGTATAAATTAAGATCTAACAATAAAAAAGTGACTATTGTCTAGATCCAAATTAGAGTGGTTATTAACTAGAGGAGTAATTATTAACTGGAGTGAATCCCTTAAAGAGTCAAAGCTACTTTGGGAAGGAGAGATAGAGCCCCCTTTCCTAGGATAGACATTTCTTACTTCATAATCCATAAAATATTTTTAAGAGACCTGCAGTTACAGATTTACCCTTGAACTTTACTCTATAAATTTTTGTCTTCCAACTTAGATTCAGATTTCTGAGGAATGCTAAAGTAACTAAGCAAGCCAATCCTATGGTTAATCAGCTGATTTTATCCTCCACAAAAGCTGCAACTTAAGGCATGGTAAGGTTACCACTGCAAGACAAAGAGAGGGCAGACTACTGTCAGAACAGGTTTTTTCCCGTGATAAAACCTGAGAGGGACCCACAACCAGGGAGGCCAGAGAAGCTCTGTTCTTTTAGCCTGGGGTTTAAATAGCTAAGGCAGCTGAGGGTCCTGCGTGGAAGGGCATTAGGCAGAACTGAGCTAGCTTGGGTGGGCACAGGCTAATAATTGAGGAAACTTAACAGCTGAAGCAGGGTTGAGGAGGATGCAGAGTTGGGGCCTGCTCTCTAGGCAGGCAAGGAACATGGAATACTTTAGATCTGCTTTTGTTCTCACTGCATCACTTATGCCTACTGTACTTAATAAACTCAAAATTAATATTCCTCTTTAGTGACTAATGAGGGGATGCCAGAATATGCACGTTCCTATTGTCTATTCAGCGCAAAGAAAAGGCATCAGTCCATCTGTTTTCTACTTGCTCATGCCCTTTCCTCCATGAGAAAGAGGATGAGATGGGACTTCCAAAATGATGGACTGAGGAGATCGATTTATCCTTTCACCAACAAAGCAACAATATAACGTGAAAATGATAGAAATAATTCTTTAAATTCTTTGCAGATTGTTTGGAGGATATATGACAATGGGAAGCTATTCATGTGAGAAAATCTATTAATTTTATTTGTGTGGAAGAATGTCCATTCGTGACATTTAATCTATAACTGGCTACACTGCTCTCTCTTCTGCTCCAGCTCTGTGTTAGGAAAGCCCTACGTCAGGTGCGTGCCACCAACTTAGGAACTGCCTTACCCACCGTGAGGGGGGAGGGGAAACAGTGGCTGCCGTATGGCTGTAATTAATTTGCAGAAGATTCTATCCTGCAGAAAGAGAGCTAAAGTGGAGGCAATCGCATACAGCCCAGACTATGCTCAACTACTACGGAAAGCACGGCAGCTGGAGTGCCAGCAGGTATGGAGAGAGCAAGCTGACAGGGAGTCTGTCTGAGCCACCAATTCTGCCAACGGTGAGGCTGAGCCCATGAGGACACCTCCACGAACTCTGCTTCCTTAAAAAGAACACCAAGTTATCTGTTTCATATAGGATCGATTTTTAAAATCAAATGAATATAGTGGAGGGCTACATGCACGTGCTTCTCCAAGCCATCTCCTTAAGAGGCTCTGTCACCACTGAGATTGGTTCTCTGTGGTAGATGCTGTCAATTACCCCCACCCTTAGCCTTTCCATAGTCACCTATTGTTCCTTTACATATCAATGATCTACTGCCAGCACCTGTGACTCTAAGAGGGCTTTCCGTTTGCCCAAGCTTTGGCAGGCTGGCAGCTTTGGGAAGTTAACAGTTCTGAAAGCAGTCCCCAAGGAAAGGCACTAAGTTGATCATGAATGCATTCTGTGTTGACTAACTCTTGAGTGATCTGGCAAATTCTCAAATACAGTGGCAAAGGGAAAAAAATCAGATACAAAAATGTTACCTACGGATTTATTTCAGATATAGGCATATGTGCATATCACATATATCAAATGAAATAAGGAAGACACCAAATGTCTATTTTATTTTAGTGGTTATTTCTATATGATGAAATTTTAGGTGATTTGTTTTTCCTTTCTCATAATTTGATATTTCAAAAATTTTTAATATATCTTTATTGCTTTTAAGTCAGAACAAGTCATTACATATTATTTTAAAATACTTGTAAAACTGATGCAAGGTTTGCCTTTACTCTGTTTAGTTCGTGCTGTCTGGGCAGTGGTTCTGCAGAGTGAAGCCTGGACCAGTAGCATCTGCATCTCTGCGTGCCTGTTAGAAATGCAGATTCTCAGACTCTGCATGGGGCCTTCTGAATAAGATACCCTGCAGGTGGGGCCTGTGATGTGAGTTTGCAGAAGCCCTGCAGGTGATTTTGAGGCACACTAAACTCAGAACTCTTGGTTTGAAGACAGTTCTTGTTAGACAAGTTCTTACCTGTTAATTCCCCACTAAGTTTCTTTAAGTGGAATCTTAACATTTTAGTCACGTAAAATACTGTTATTGGCTTATTGTGGGGTTAAGTGAATGTACTGGGATGAGCCTACTGGGGAGGATGACAGTATACCATGTTATGCTGTCTGAATGAACAGAGGGAAAACTGTTGGGGGTTGAGAAATGTACTGGTTTGCAGAGTATTTGTGCACTCACAGTGAGACAGAAGGCTAGACTAACCTAACCCCACAATCAGGCACAGCACTTGACACTGACATTTCATGGGAGTGCGGAAGGTTTAGTTTTCTGTTTTCCTACCCCTACTTGCCTGATGATGCCTCTTCAAGTTTTAGTTTTCTTCTTTGTAATTATTTTTTCCTCTGCTTCCATAAAGATGGTACATTTCAGGAGCTGGTGCTATGGTGTAGTAAGTTGGGCCTCTGTGGTACCATCATCCCACCATTCATGTCCCAGGCTGCTCCACTTTCAATCCAGCTCCCTGCTAATGTGCCTGGGAAAGCAGTGGAGATGGCTCAAGCCCTTGCACCACTGTACCCACATGGGAGACCCAAAAGAACCTCCTGGCTCCTGGTTTTAGATCAGCTTAGCTCTAGCTGTTGTAACCATTTGGGGAGTAAACCAATTATGGAATACCTCTCGGTGTCTCTTTCTGTAACTCTTTTAAATAAAACAAAACTAAAAGAAAGATTTTTTTTTAAAGGTGGTAGGTTTCAATATTTTGTGGGAAAGACCAGCACCTACTGAGTTTTGAAGGCCTCTCTTTGATTTCCCCATGGAGTTTTTTTTGTTGTTGTTTATTCCAATGCATGACATTTCATTGTTTATGGGCCTCTCATCTCCCCCCAACAAATGTAGGACTCAGACCCTGCAGGCAATAGAACTGTTATACTTTCTTGCATGCCTGATAGAAAGACACCACAAGGTCAAAATGTATTGGCTGGATGGTTGAATGAATGAATGAATGATTTATGAAATATTCAGTTATTCAATATAAAGTGTTTTATTATAGCAAATTTTAATTCAAGAAGTTTATGTCAGGAACTTTACCTACATTAATTTTAATATGTGATGAATACATGTACTGAGGATAAAATGTGCCATGTTATTTATCATTTTGTTCATCAATTTTTCAGAAACTTCCAGCAGATGGCACCAATAAATATTATCAGGGGACTGAATTGGAAATCACCTGATATTTTCCAGCATAAACCTAAACACAGCTTCCTTGGTTTAAGTAATAATAATTACTGTCACTTATTTGGCATTTCCCCATTTATTCAGTGTTCATAAATCCCTGTCCCAAAACTGTCTCAAATTCTATCAGTACATTAAGAAAGTTTTATTATGTGTTGTGGGCTAAGGAGTTGATTAGCACTTAAGCTGAGCACCTACAGGAAATGGGCTTGTGGCTAAAAGCACCTGGTCTAATCTGGCTCATTGGCATCCTATTGTTCGGTTAAAGGGCTTGGCGGAAAGAGTATAAAAGGAGTAATAAAGGGAGACTTCAGTGAGCCTTCCACCACTGGTCTCCTGTAGGTGCTTCATCTCCCGACCCTCTCCGTGTCCACGTTACTGGCGCTGCTGACCGGAGCAATTATGGACTTCAAGCTTGTTGACATGTCACTTAGTCACAGCGTAAGGTAGGTTATGCTAGTTAACAACAATGCTGTACTCCTGTATTGTCACTATTTTAGAGAACAAAACTCTATGAGGAAAAATTGGGCATGACCTCTCATGTAAGATCTGAACAGGAACTCAGACCACTAATAATTTAGTGAGCTGTTTCTATGGCTCATTAAACAGTAATGATTCCTCCCGTGTGTATGGCGTGTTGTGTATACAAAGTACTTGCGCAGACTCACCAGGCTTTGATCCTTGCCACAGCCCTGTAATGGGAGCCAAACAAAAATTATCTGTTGCATAAGAAGAGGTAAATCTTTTCCTCTTCTTCTCCTGTCCCCCTTCCTCTGCCTGGGACCCATCACCAGTCTCCCTGGGTTGGCTGACTCAGGCCTAATAATTACTAAGTCTCAACAAAAGCTCAGGTGATGTTTGAGTGGCAAATAATATTAGTTTAACGTTACAATGACAAGGAACCACCCCAAATTTTCCACTCCCCATGGCTCCTAGAAACCATGAGCCTACTTTTTTTTTTTTTTTAAAGATTTATTCATTTTATTACAGCCAGATATACACAGAGGAGAGACAGAGAGGAAGATCTTCCGTCCGATGATTCACTCCCCAAATGAGCCGCAACGGGCCGATGCGCGCCGATCCGAAGCTGGGAACCTGGAACGTCTTCCGGGTCTCCCACGTGGGTGCAGTGTCCCAATGCATTGGGCCGTCCTTGACTGCTTTCCCAGGCCACAAGCAGGGAGCTGGATGGGAAGTGGAGCTGCCGGGATTAGAACCGGCGCCCATATGGGATCCCGGGGCTTTCAAGGCGAGGACTTTAGCCACTAGGCCACGCCGCCGGGCCCGAGCCTACGTTTTTGTGTCTATGAATTTGCCTGTTCTGAACAATGATGTAAATGGAATGACCTAATATGGCATTTTTCACAGCCTTTTTATTTCACTTAATGTAGTATTTGCAAGACATTTCTGTGTGTTGGGTTTAGTTGGTTTACAGTGTTAAGGAATGTTTGGGTTAATAGATATCAACATAGAAGCTAATCACGCTAACTGAGCTTTGGTTAATTGCAGAAGACTCTGTAGCCAGTTAATTAATGGAGCAGCAAATAATTTTCTAGTTAAGCTGTAACCTATCGACTGATTGATTAACTAGGTTGTAGTCAATAAAGCTGTCCTCTATTTCACAGACCTGTTATTCTTTAAATATAGTCTAATCCCATGGCTGCCTAGAATTTACAAAACTTTTCTGGGAGCTGCTTAATTTGTGAATTATTTTTGTTTTGTTTTGCTTTGCCTACGTAAAATCTACTAAGTATAATTAACCTACGTTATTTTCCTTCTTTTTTAAAAAAGGAACAGTTGAGACAAAAACAAAGGGAAAGAGAGAGATCAATCTTTCATGTGCAAGCTCACTCCCCAAATGACTACTACAATCAGGGCTGTGCCACGCTGAAGCCAGAAGTCAGGGGTTTCATCCAGGTCTTCCACATGAGTGCAGGGACCCAAGTGCTTGGGCCTTCTACCACCACCTTCATAAGTGAGCCTGGTGCAATGGCTAAATCCTTGCAAGTGCCAGGATCCCCTATGGGCAACTGTTCTTGGGTTTGTGGCCCAGGTGCTCCACCTCCCATCCAGCTTCCTGCCTGTGGTCTGGGAAAGCAGTCGAGGATGGCCCAAGGCATTGGGGTCCTGTACCTATGTGGGAGACCCGGAGGCAGCTCATGGCTCCTGACTCTGAATCAGTTCAGCTCTGGCCATTGCAGCCACTTGGGGAATGAACCAGGGATGGAGGATCTTTCTCTCTATCTCACCTCTCTGTTAATATGATCTGCCTTTTCAATAAAAATAAAATATTTAAAAACAAAAAAGTGCATTGCAGGGAACTGGCTCAGAAGTGGAGCAGCCAAGACATGAACTGGAGTATGTATGGTATATCAACCTCTCAGGCAGTGGCTTAACCTACCACACCACAACACCAACCCCAGGAATTTTCCTCTTAACAAGAGTGAAGTTCAAGTATTTCCCTGTTGATTTTCTTACAGGCTGAAATGTTACTGAAAGTGAGGTATGATCTCCACTAGCATTTTTGAATTATTTTTTTTCTTTCAATTTGATCAAATCTTGCTTCTTTTGGGGTCCATTGTAAGGTGCATATATTTTTATTTATTTATTTTGCTGCATTGATTCTTTTACCATTATACAGTAGCATTATTTGCCTCTAGTAAAAATTCCTTTTTAAAATTTATTTATTTGAAAGGCATAATAAGAGAGAGAGAGAGAGAGGGAGAGATATGTGGGCCAGGCTGAAGCCAGGAGCTAGAATTCTGCAGGTCTCTCAGTGGGTGGCAGGGGCGCAAGTACCTGGGCTGACACCTGTTACTTTCCCAGGCATATTGTCAGCAGCTGGGGTTTGAACTGGCACCCCAGTGCAGGATACTGACACTGCGAGTGGTGGCTTAACTCACTGGATCACAAAGCCAGCCCCCTAGTAGCAATTCTTCATTTCTGCTTAATATCAACATACTGACCTCACTCTTTTGCTTACTGTTAATGTAAAATCTTTATTTTTAAACTTTCTACCTAAAATATTTGTGTATTTAATTCTTTATTACTATTATTATCATCATCATCATTTTATGATACAGTTCCATAGGCCCTGGGATTTCCCTTATCCCCTCCCCAATTTCCTCCCCCCCACACTGAGTCCTCATTACTATAGTATAGTTCTTCATACACAGTCATATGTCCATTATTGCAGGCATGGACAATGGCAGATAGTCCAGCATCCTATTGTCAAAATATAGTAAACAATTTCACTGGGAGTCTATCTTTGTCTGGAAGTAGAGATGCATACTGCATTGTATCCTCACATCTGGATATGATAGTCTTGATTACACAGTTACCATACATCCCTTTAAATGAAAAGTCACAAAACAAATCAACAACAGGAAGAAAAAAGAAATTAACAATACCATGAAGTTAAATAACATGCTACTGAATGACTAATTTGTCACTGAAGAAATGAAAAATAAAATCAAGAACCTTTTTGAAGAAAATGATGCTACTGTATGATCTATGAGTCAGTGAAGAATCTAATCAGAAGAAAGTGTTTTGAAGAGATGAAACTGACAAAAAAATCAAAATCCCTGAGATACAGTTTTTGCTGATCTTCATTAGTGAAATATGTCTCCTGTAGACAACAAATAGATGGGTTTTGTTTTTTAATCTTGTTTACTAGTCTGACATTTGATTGATATGTTTAAGCCATTTACATTCAAGGTTAATGTGAATGGGTGGTGATTTGGTCCTGACTTTTTAGCAATGAGTTGCTCATTGATTTAGTCTTCTGTTATTTTACTGGGATGTTCTTCATTTTTGCCTTTTCTCTGTCAAGAAAATATCTTTAAGTATCATTTGTAGGGCAGGTTTGGAAGACCCATATTCTTTTAACTTTTCTTTACTGTAGAAGAATTTTATTTCATTTTCAAAGACAAAGGAAAGTTTTGCTGGGTATGTTATCCTGGGCTGACAATTTTTTGCTTTTAGAATCTAGAATATGTCTCTCAGTTCTCTTCTGGCCTGTAGAGTTTCCTGTGAGTTTAATTGGCATTCCTTTATATGTTAGTTAATTTTTCTCACGTGCACATTTAAGGATCTTTTCATGTTCAATTGAAGAGAGCTTGATGATCATGTGTCTTGGTGGAGATCGTACATTTAATTCTAATATAAATCTCTCATAGATAGTGGCAAGCCAGATAATGGCTTTTTAAAAAATACATTCTGAGTGAGGTCTGGAGGGTAGAGCCAGTTGGTTTGAGTTAGACTTCAATGCCCAATGATGTAAACAAGAGTTGAATGGGCTGTGAAACAGACTGGACCAGTCCACTGTACATGCTGGCAGGTACAGAAACCAGGGCTGGGGTCTAACCACACCGGGCCAGAGATTATTTTCTTTAAAAATTTGTATATTTATTTATTTTAAAGGAAAATGACAGAGAAAGATGGAAAGTTAGGAAGATCTTCCATTTCTTTTGTTCACTTCTAAAATGGCTGCAACAGCCAGGGCTGAGCCCAGCTGAAGTGAGCAGCCTGGAACTCCACCAAGGTCTCCCCCATAGGAGGCAGGGTCTAAGTGCTTGGGCCATCGTCTGCTGTCTTCCAAGGTACATTAACAGGAACCTGGACTGGGAGCAGAACAGATGAGACGTGGGATGCCAGTGCCACATTGCCAGCCCCAGAGTATTTTCTGTTCAATACTATTACCTAAATGGAGAAATGATCCTTAACATTGAATTTGTTTTGTTTGCAGCATTCATCACTTTCTCCTACCCCAGCAGGAAACTACAACTTTAATTTAGATGATAGTAGAGAAGTCTGTGGTTTACTTGATGTTTGTTACCAGAAATGCCCGGTGGGTTCTTTCCTCAGCTTAGTATAGAAATAAAAAGCCGGGAATCTGTTGCAGACAGATTATTTATTATTTATTTGCGAAGGGACCAGGTGAGCAGGGAAGGGAGGGAAGCGGAAAGCACCTCCAGAGAGAAAACCAGGAGGTGGGATGCCTCTTGAAGAAGGAGAAAGAAACACCAAAGGTTTGAGGAAGGGTCTTAGGATTTTAAGCATTCCCTGACCCCTCCTTGTTGGGCAGGGAACCTACAGGTAAGATGTTCCCCATTGGTGGTCTCAATTCATTAAAACATGGGTGGGCAACACTTGTGCCTCCCACCTGAAGGTGTGGCCAAGACCTCAGCAGGCCTGGATGGTCTCAATGTTCAGATACAAAACTATTAGATTCCATGGAGAGTGGAGACTCATCTACCTTTCTCTATGCAACATCTTAGACATCTCAATGACCTAAGTATTTAAAATAATGAAAAGTAGACCCTTTTCAATGCACTGGTTTTGAAGTGTTTTTTCCTAAAACTTTTTTTTTTAAGTTAAAAAAGTTTCAACCATAAGAAACAAAGGACTCCGACTGCATCAGCAAAACTGATACTGAAACCCTATACCCCCAAGTATTTGAACTGGTGTACATACGGGATACTGGCATCTCAGGTGGTAGCTTTACCTACATACCACAACACCAATTCAATTGATTTTTTTGTTTTGTTTTATTAGTTTTACTTTTTAACTCAATAATTTTTTATTAGCACATTTTGATAATTATTTATCTCTTGCATACTCATTATTGGTAAGCTGTCATGTTTTCCTTTAAAACCAATTTAAATATTTTCCAGAAACTATGTCTAAAGATTTAAAGTCTTCATCTAGTAAGCCTAACTTTAAGGCTTCCTTGGGAGATGCTGCCAAAGACCATCTCTTAAGAATTATTAATTGCACATTTTTATTTGAAAAGAGAGAGAGACCTCCTGTTTACTTCCAGAATACTTTCAAAGGCTTGGACTGGGCCACAACAAAGCCAAACTCCAGGGCCTCAGGCTGTTTCTTACAGGAGTGGCAGAGATCCAGCTGGTTCCCAGAGTGTTAGCAGGAAGCTGGCTTAGGGAGCAGAGCCGGACTGAAACTCTAGCACCCATACAGAATGTGAATATCCCAAGCAGTACCTTAACCACTGCACAAAAACTGGCCCCTTCCATGACTGTTTTTACTTCTCTTCTGTATAAGGGCTATATATTCTTGTTTCCTTGCACCATACTTTTCTCTTGTTGAAAACTGGAACTTTTGGACCTGGCACAATGGCTCAGCAGCTAAAATCCTTGCCTTGCAAGCTCCAGGATCCCATATGGGCGCTGGTTTGTGTCCCAGCTGCTCCACTTCCCATACAGCTCCTTGCTGGGAAAGTAACAGAGGATAGCCCAAAGCGTTGGGTCCCTGTACCCGTGTGGGAGACTCGGAGGAGTCTCCTGGCTCCTGGCTTCAGTTAAGCTCGGCTCCGGCTGTTGCAGCCACTTAGGGAGTAAGCCAGTGGATGGAGGATCTTTCTGTCTCCTCTCTGTAAATCTGCCTTTCCAATAAAAATAAATCTGAAAAAGGAAAGAGAGAAGAGAAAGAGAGATAAAGAGAAAGAAAGAGAGAGAAAGAGAAAGAGAAATAAGGAAGGAGAAAGAAGGAAGGAGAGAAAGAGAAAGAAGGGAAAGAAAGGGAAGAAGGAAGAAAAGAAAAAAGATAACAAAGAAAAGGAAGGAAGGAAATTGGACATCTTGGTCAAGCATTGTGGCACTGTAGGTTAACCCACCACTTGGGATGGAGTCCAGTCCAGCTTCCTGTTGGCACACCCAGGAGGCAGCTGATGATGGCCCAAATGACTGGGCTCCTGCCTGTGAGAGACCTGGATGGAGCTCCAGGCTCCTAGCTCAGCCCTTGCTGAGCATTGCGAGCATTTGGGAAGTGAGCCAGAGAATGGAAGGTTCTCTCTCTGACTTTGATACAACAAAACAAACAAAACCAAACCCCAAAAAACAAAAACACTGGACAGATTATGGAGATTCTCAAATGGGAAAAGCAGGTATCTGGAAGATGCCCTGTGTTTTGAATGCTGCACACAGGAGAGGGATGTGGCTGAAAGCACACCTGGGCAAGAAGGCAAGATCCAGGGAAGCTGTGTTGTATACGAAGGAGAAAGAGGGAGAAGCTGAGAAGGGAAGGGGAAGGACAGCTAAGATTTACCAAGTGCCAGGCACCGATCTGAGGAGTTTATAGACTCAGGTTCAATTGTAAAGGGGCTTGTTTCTCTTCTGATTGCAGCAAGAAATCGTGGGGGGTTGAAGCAGGGAGTGAAAGCCCTTTCATCTCCAAAAGGGCCTCCTGCTGTGTTGAGGAAGGATTGGAGTTGTGCAAGGTACAGATAAGGCATCCCACTCCCAACTACCCTTTGCTCTAACTCCACCACTGGAAGATTTGTAGTAACCATCCAAATCCCGTTCCCCTGCCTAAGTGTGGTATATATATTTCCCCCGATAAAGGGATAAAGTGTTTCCAGTAAGCTCATGGCTAATGCAGCAAGGAAGAGAAACAGAAATAATTACATAAACATAAAAAAAGAGTGATCTTATATTTTGCATGTAGCACTATGGGTGGAAGTTTCAGCTAGGATAAGTGTTTCAGCTTTGCAAGGAAAGAAAAAACGAAGCAAAACAAAAACAAAAAAACAGAATGCTGACTCCTTGGCCTTACAAAAAGGGGACTTGATGGAGTAGTCATCAGGTTCACTCCAACAAGAGCAGTTGTAATTATCCAATAAGTCAACAGAGGCTTCTTTTTCAGTTTCATTTTTATTTTTGACAAATCATAAAGTGTGCTTCCCTGTGGGATGTAAAAATGAGCCAGGGCCCAACGCAGTAGCCTAGTGGCCCAGGATCCCATATGGGCATTGGTTTATATCCTGGCCCATATCCACTTCCCTTCCAGCTTCTTGTTTGTGGCCTGGGAAAACAGAGAGCAGCCCAAAGCCTTGGGACCCTGTATCCTCGTGGGAAACCCGGACAAAGCTCCCAGTCGTTGCTCCCAAAGATTTTTTTTCCCTTCTCTCTGCAAAATTAGACTTTCCAATAAAAATAAATCTTAAAAAAAAAAAGAGAGAGACAGAGGTAACATAACTTGGTATAATGGCCTAAGAGAATCAGCCCAACATAGCGTGTTATACCTCTCTTGCTGTCAGCAACACTGTTTTGGGATGGGATGCCCAGAGCGTGTGTACCAACTCCCCAAGACTGGCTAGACACACTGCTTAATAAGGTGAAATATTGGTTGTAAGATACAACACTGACTCCTTACAGACACATAACCCAATTTCCAGGGTATAATTGGTATGTCTGAGTTAAGCAATTTCATGGCTTACTCTTTCCCTTTCCACGCTTGATTAAGCACTTAGTGACCTTGCAGTCACAGTAGGTTTCCTTTTTTTTTTTCTTAAAGAAAACTTCTACAGGGACCAGCAGCATGGCTTACAATGCTGATCCTCTGTCTGCAGTGCCAGCATTCCCTATGGGCATCAGTTCTAGTCCTAGCTGCTCCACTTCCAATCCAGTTCTCTGCTTATGATCTGGAAAGCAGCAGGGTTGGCCCAAGTCTTGGAGCCCTGCATACATGTGGGGTACCTGGAAGAAGCTTCTGGCTCCCAGCTTAGGACTGGCTCAGCTGTGGCTGTTGTGTCCATTTGGAGAGTAAACCAGCAAATGGAAGATCTCTTTCTATCTCCCTGTATTTTCTCTCAATATAATTCTGATTTTAAAATTAAAAAAAAAGACAAATCTTGTCGGAAAGAAAGAAAGGAGGGAAGGAAGGAAGGAAAGAAAGAAAAGAAGGAAAGATGGGAAGAAAGGAGGAAAAATTCTGGGCCCAGCACAATGGCTCAATTGGTTAATCCTCCCCTTACAAGGATCCTATTTAGGCACCAGTTGGTCTCCTAGCTGCTCTACTTCCCATCCAGCTCCCTGCTTATGGCCTGGGAAAGCAACACAGGATGGCCCAAAGCCTTGGGACCCTGTAGTCATGTGGGAAACCCAGAAGAGGCTCCTGGCTCCTGGCTTTGGATTAACTCAGCTCCAGCCATTGTGGCCATTTGAGAGTGAAACAGTGGATGGAAGATTTTTGTGCCTTGCCTTCTTTCTGTAAATTTGCCTTTCTAATAAAAATAAGTAAATCTTTTAGAAAAAAGAAGAAGAAATTCATAGTGATATCTTGGAAGTGGGTGTCTTAGAGATAAGTGAGAATTTGGGGACTTTTCTTCCAGACAGTGCTTAAACCTCCCCGGGGGCCAGGATATGGATCTCTGCTCTTCATGCCGCTATGGGGATTTTACTCTATCTGGTAATGTCCAAAATTGTTACTCTCTTTCTAAAATTTTTATTTATCTGAGAGAGCAATAGAGGGCAGGAGGGAGGAAGGAAGGGAGGGAGAGAGGCAGAAGAAAAGTGTTTGCTTCTGCTGACTCATTCCTGAAATGTCTACCATATATGGCTGGAGCTGGGCTGGGCGGAAGCTAGGAGCCTAGACCTCGATCCAGGGCACCTGCATGGTGGCAGGGGCCCAACTACTTGAGCTATGACTTACTACCTTCCAGGGTCTTCATTGGTTAGGAGGCGGAGCCAGGTGCCTGAGGCAGGAACAGAATTCAATTGGCACAATAAGAACCAAGCCAAATGCTCGTCCCGCATTTCTAAGTTTTGGGGGTAAGATATTTGCATAGAAGGAGGCTCATTGGAGCCCAGAAAGGTCACCATCAGCTTCGTGTCCATTCACTTCAGCTTGTTAGAGAAACACGTTTTACTTCTGCTGTTTACAAAATACAAGCCAGGCTTATTGTTCTCATGGGAAGGCAGATGAGGTCATCTGCCCACTGGCTGCGGTCACAGTTCAGGAATGCATTGATATGGTTTCCAACAGCTGGGTTTGTGAGTGTTTTTCCTGTAAATGACCAAGGTGGACAAGGGTATCTTTGCCTAGTCAGGCCTCTGCACTCACAGGAAATCTCTTTTTCCTTTTCTAATCCCTGAAATGTGCATAAGCTCCCCTCCCTTTTCCTCTGCCGTTTCTGTGGCCTGGGATCCTACGATGCGCCAGAGTTTAGCTATCTCTATAGAACCTTTTTTTTCCTTTGCTGGTTTCAGCAGAGATGAATTTACTACTTTAAAAAGTTCTATAGGAATTTTCTAGAAGGGTTGGAGAGGCAGGATATAGGCTTGACCTCGCAGGTCAAGTGCAAGGGCCTGGCCTGACCAGAGAAGCACTGGGGAAAGAGGAAGGCTTAATTTTGGCCAAAATTTCCTGTGGTCTTGTCATTGACTAAATATGTGAGTCGACATAATCATTTTATTATGTCAATGCTTGGGGGAGCGGGAAAAAACAGCTATCTTGGGTCAGTAAAGCTTGATCTACCCATGGGTAGCATTGTACCGCCTGGCAGTTTATTATAAAGGTAAACTCTTGAGTCCCCACCCTCACCCTCACTGAATTAGAAATTCCAGAATTCCAGCAATGGTTTGGATACGGTGGTGGTGACCAGTTAGCCTAGCTTGCCTGCTACTGTTGAAAAGACTCCTGGGATACTAAGACCAGAGAGGTTCTGAACAGGCCACAGCAAATTTTTCACCTTCAGTGCAGAGAAAGTTAGGAAAAGTGGATGCTCGTTGGCAGGGATGGGAGAGTGTGTGAGTCACCCACAGGAGGTACAATATTATCACTGCCGCAGTGTGACATCGAAGCTCTGCTCACTCAAAATAACTTTGGTTGGGCCTGCAAAATGTTTGTTTGCATCCCATTGAAGAAAGAAAGTGCTAGTGTTTGCAGCTGAAGGACTTTGTAAAGTGAGATCTGATACATTGAGAGAGCTTGTGTTGCTGACGTGTTTTCATAAGTCATGTGCCCAGTTGTGCAGAGGAAATTTTCTGTAGCAGAGCTTGAATCATAAACCCACGTTCTGCCTGGTAGCATGACAAGAGCCCAGCCCTTTTAAAGAAAATTCCATTCAATTTGAATTTCCTTATTCATCTCAGGGCCTTTTTTTTCTTGATCTATTTAGGGTTCTCACCACCTGCTGTTCCCTGGGCGCTGCCTAAATTCTGGGGAGTGTTTTCTTCCCCCATGGTGTTGGGGTAAGGGGAGCATCTGTCCCCGCGGGCGTTGGGCATCGCTGGAGACGTGCCGCCTCTCTGTGGGACACATCTAAGACGTCTGGTTTCTCCATCTGGTCGCTGAGAAGAGGTCCTGGGAAGGTCACCCTGCATCACCATTTCAGAGCACCTGCTGTCCCTCCCAGCAGCTCTTGAGCCCCTCCTTCAGGAGCAGAGTGCCCTTGCACACCTCTCATGGTCAAAGCAACTCTTGTTGTACTGCCTAGACATTTCTACTGTAAACGTCTCACCAGGAAGGTCCAGGGCAAGGCTATGAGGTTAGCACTCCAGGATCCTCTCCTGGGAACAAGGCCCTGCACTTCTCCACCATTGTACCCTCTGATGTATTGGAGGTTTCCTATACCCCCTGGACAATGCAGTGATGAATTGCAGGGCCTAAGGACCTGCTTGGGGTCCCACACCAACTATCTTCTCACTTCCTTTCTCCTATTCCCTTCATCCCTCAGTCCAAAGAATGTTTATCTTATCTGAAGGTGCTCTTACCTAATTGAGTATTGTTCTCAATTTACACTTATGATGTCTACTTTATGTCTAGAGTTCTGTATCTGTGAAGCAGAACTTGACATTTGCAACCCTACATCCATGATCTTCTGCTTCAGTAAGCAAGTGATCTCATTTAGATCCGCTATGTACTCTACTAAAAGATAATTTTTTTTTTCTGGTTCCCTTGCAGCTAGGCATGATTGTCCAACCACATTCTGACCCAGATGAAATATAAATATTAATGAGAAGATTATAACTGGCCTGTCTCCAAGGGAAGGAGCACTCTTGTCTCTCCCTAGTTCCTATAGCCTCTTATATGCATATAATGGCTGGATCTCTAGCAACCATCTTGTACCAGGAGGGACTCTTGAGGCTATAAGACAGCTTAGAACAAAACAAAATGCAGCTCAACTCTGTCTGACTTCACCTGCATGATCCTGTCTACCAGGCTTCTCACATAAGAAACCTATTTTCAAGTCTTTCCATTTTTTAAAATGTAACTCTATCAAAAACTTTAGTTACTTCTCAGAAACCCTTTTGTCTTAAGTGATTTTTCTTGCCAGGAGTTTCAAAGGTCTACATTAAAGCTCAAAAAGCTAATATATCTTTGCACTGATATTATAAGAATCCATTTCTAAGAGCCAGGACTAGGAGCACCTGTTATTGCCTGGAAGGATAAGGAAAAATAAACAAATGCTAGTATTCAAACTGATCTATCTTCACACATGAAATTTATCAAGCAGCCCCCAGGTCTTAGATTAAAGCCTGGAATTTAGAGTTTCAAAGATCTAAGAGAGGCCACAATAAAAAGGCAAAGATTTTAACTACTATGCTATCACGCCAGGCCCCATGTTTGTTTACTAATCTGGAGTCTGTCACATTCACCTTTCAATAAGTGCCGCAAGTCTATTTATTTATGAAAAACTTTATGAATTACACAGATCTCTGTGTTGACTGGTGGAGCAAGTTCTGTTCCTTCTTAAGAAAGTGACAGGGCCCAGCGGCGTGGCCTAGCGGCTAAAGTCCTCGCCTTGAAAGCCCCGGGATCCCATATGGGCGCCGGTTCTAATCCCGGCAGCTCCACTTCCCATCCAGCTCCCTGCTTGTGGCCTGGGAAAGCAGTTGAGGAAGGCCCAAGGCATTGGGACCCTGCACCCGCGTGGGAGACCCAGAAGAGGTTCCAGGTTCCCGGCTTTGGATTGGCGCACATCGGCCCGTTGCGGCTCACTTGGGGAGTGAATCATCGGACGGAAGATCTTCCTCTCTGTCTCTCCTCCTCTGTGTATATCTGGCTGTAATAAAATGAATAAATCTTTAAAAAAAAAAAAAAAGAAAGAAAAAAAGAAAGTGACAGTCACAGCTAATCTCAAATTTACCAAAATAGTTATATTTCATATGGCTTGCCCTTCTTAATTAAGTTCTTTTTGGTAAGGTTATGACTAATTTGGTTACCACATTTGGTGTTCTAAACATTAGTTTACTGTTGGGAACCTGGGCAAGCAGAATTAATCCCAAGAAAAATCTGTTTCCAAGAATGTATCGACCCCTCTCATTGGAAGATATACACTCCTCTTTTTATTAGATATTTTAAGCCTCAAATTATAAGCTTTACTGTATCAACTTTAAAACATAAAGTTAGTACTTTGATCAGATCCCATAGGCACAGCCAGTTTTGTTTCATTCATCTGCTTATCCTGCATCGGAAAAATAATACAGAATCATTCATCAGAATATACATCATAATTCCATATAAAATTCAAATATAGGATTAGAGAATAGTAATTTAAACACACAAAAAGACACAGAGACACACAAATATTTAAAACTCAGGAACCTGTGTTGGTAGTTGCTTACCAATTGTCTCAGAGCTTCCTCAAGCCCAAGCAATGGGGAGGCACGGTGGTCACACAAGTGTCCAAGTGTCATTATTAGAAAGAGGAAGCAGATAACTTCCTCAAGAGGTGTGTATTCTATCCTGGCACTAGATTCTCAAAAAAAAAAAAAAATTATGTGAGACTTTGTAGAGGCCCCTGAATTGCCTGGCGGCCAAAATTGTGATTCATTTTTCTTATACTTTCATCAAGCAAAAGAGCAATTTTTCTGAAAGATATTAATAGGAATGTCATGGAAAAAAGTTCCTTCCCCAAGTAAGTTTGAGAACCACTGAGTTTACCAAAATCAAGCAGGTTTCTTTCTTTTAATTTTTCTTTATTTTTACTTGAAAGGGAGATTTACAAAGAGAAGGAGAGACAGATCTTCCCTCTGCCAGCTCACTTCCCAAATGGCCAATGGCCAGAGTTGGACTGATCTGAAGTCAAGAGCTTCTTCCAGGTCTCCCAAGTGCATTCAAGGGGCCAAAGACATGAACAATCCTCTACTGCTTTGCCAGGCCATTAGCAGGAAGCCGGATCAGAAGTGGAATAGCCAGCACCAGAACTGGTACCCATATAGGATGTCGGTACTTGGAGGTAGAGGATTAGCCTACTATGCCATGGTGGTGTGGGTGTGGGAGAGGGTAAGGGATAAACAATGTTCGTTGTGGTGGGATCTTTCAGAAACTTTTGACATGCTGATGTGCATAATGATTCTTGGCCAAAAGGAGTTACACAATTCAATGTTTCTAGAACTTTTATCATGAAAGCCTTTATTCTGGGGTTCATTCATTGATAATCTCTGAGTTCCATGATATAGGACATGGAACGAAAGAACGTGATAAACTGAGGCAAATACAGTGATGTAAGGACTGTGCAGCTGCCTTTGTGGTTAAGGGCATGCATGTTGGTATTGGGTATAACCCTTGGTTCTACTAGCCCCTACTGCTTCAGTGAGTTTGGAAAACCTACTCAAGCTACTCAAGTTTAGTTTTTTCATTCATAAAATACATCAATGAGAAATGTGTTTGGCTTAAGAAAAAAGAAAGAAATATATCAGAGTGCTTGTAAAGGTTATGTTTCTGATATAACAGAAGTCTGCGGTTGGGTTATTCAGGGCCAGTGCAGCTCTTCATGGACGTTGTCTTGGTCCAGGATCATCTTGTCTGTTTTATTTGACATCCTTAGCATGGAGGCCTCTGTCTTCATGCTTGTTGATGTGCAGTTACAAAGAGTTGCTATGCCCTTATGCTTGCATGAGCATTTTAGTTTTAAAGGAGAAAAATGATATGAACTACTTTTGAGTGGCCAATGCAAAGCATGAGCCATAGGGAGATCATAAAAGAATCTCTCTCACCAATTACCTTAAGGAGTAAGTGAAATAATGAAAGTGGAGTGCTTACTAGCACTAATGACTACTGAGTAAACTTTAGCTATTAATATACATATGTAGCCTTGGATTCAGTGTTTTTAAGTCTAGCTTTTGGAGTACCTAGAGGGAACAGTACTGCACATTCTTTGATCAATGAACAGTCTTCTCTCTTTTCTTTCAATGGGGCTATGAATACAAACAGAAAGTTCCACTGTTTGGTGCTACCCTCTCATGCAAGCTTCTAGAATACTGGAGACAGCATCGCTGTTGGAGAAAGATGCCCTAGAAGCAGGGGAGTAGGAGGAAGGCTGACACCTGCTGCACCTAGGAAAAATCCACCCCGACTTCCTCCAAGCAGAGGTTCACCCGAACTTTGCATGGAGGCACACAATGGGCTTCCTAGGCCGGAACTATTCAGGAGGCAATGGTGATGACTAAGCTCAGTCAAGACATACATCCCTGTATCACAGAATGTGGTCCAAGCAATTTGAGGAAGTCTCAGTTCTGAATGTTCTGTCAAGTCATCAGGCCATGGATGTGATGCTGGTTATAAAACATAATAGCTGTGTAGAATAAAAATGTTACTTTAAAATGTCAAGTAAAACATATATCAAGTGTCTACTGGGAATCCAATATTTTCTCATGGTTGCGTGGAGCTGTGAATATGTTTTTGAGTCATTTGGGGAAATATGATAGCTATCATTCCTATTAGGATACATTTATTGGTAATTAGAAGTTAAAGAACATAAGGGATCTCAAAAGCTACTAGGACCAAGCATCATCATAGATAATGACAACCAGGTTGATGAGGATGAGAATGAGGGCTGAGAAGACAGCTCTGTGTGCCAGCCAGGCCAGCTCTCAAACCACAGTGCCTCGGTATCAGATAGGCAGGGCCCCTGAGGATGTGGTGGGTCAATATGGTTCCTTTTGGAAAATTCAGACTCTCTCTCTTTTAAGAATTGTATTTCTTTTTATTGGAAAGTTAGATATACAGAGAGGAGGAGAGACAGAGATCTTCTGTCCAATGATTCACTCCCCAAGTGGCTGCAATGGCCAGAGCTGAGCTGATCCAAAGCCAGGAGCCCAGAGCCTGTTTTCAGGTCTCCCATGTGGGTACAGCATCCCAAGGCTTTGGGCTGTCCTCCACTGCTTTCCCATGTCACAAGCAGGGAGCTGGATGGGAAGTGGAGCTGCCGGGATACGAACTGGTACCCATATGGGATCCTGGCATGTTCAAGGCGAGAACTTTAACTGCTAGACCATGCTGCTGGGCCCTACAGCAAATTTATAAGGGAAACATGGTTATTACACTTGTTCCTTAGAGGAGGAAAGCATAATTTAATAAGACAGTGTGTAGCTAGCAAAGGCAGAATTGGGATTTGAATAGACATCTGTTCTCCTGGGGCCAAACTCTCAGATCACACTAGATAACAACAAATGCTGTACTTTTATTGACACAGTAACATTATAATTTCAATCGATTTTCTATTAAAAATGTAAGAGGATACTTCAAAAGTTCATGACAATGGAAATAAAAAATAAATTAATACTGTCACAAAAAAACCTCTTCTGAAATCCATGCATAAAAGAAATCATTAAAAGTTCATGGACAATGTGTATTTTAGAAAACTAAAATTATGCATGGATTTCAAAATTGGTTGTACCAAGATAAACTTGGGCTTTAATTCTACTTTCCAGGAGCTTTTCTAAGTACATTTGTTGATGAGTTGGGGATTTATTTAGAAGTTGAAAGTATTTCTCTGCTCAGAGGCAAAGTCAGACTAAATAGCCTAGGTTCCTTTCTCTAGTCACACGATTTTTTTTTCCTCTGGCTGGGTACCTGACATCTACATTTGTAAGACAAGAGGAAGCAAAAACAATGAGGAGGCATTCCCAGTGCTAGTGCTAAAAGGAAAAATGTGATCCAAATCATCAGAGTGTTAGACTCAATTCTACAAAATTTTTACAAAAGCAGTTCAGTGGGTCATGTTTTACATTGCCTGATTTATTGTCCTTCTTTTTTTCCTGCTCTCACCAAACATGCCCTCCTTTGCCCTCTGTCCTTTGGATGCTTAACTGTGCAGGGTTTTTCTGGCATCTCTAGTTTGTGAGCAGGTGAGGTCATGTTGAGTCATGTTCTTGTTCACAGTTTTCTGTTGTTTACTGATGGCCTGAATGGCAGCATTTCCTGTGCAGCTCTCATTTCAGGACATCCAGGGAGCAATCCTAGGGCTATCTCTAGGTGACAAAACAGGAGCTTAGGTATCTTTTGCCAAAGTAGTAGAGTCCAACTTACCTTGTTCTGCTGGAGATTTCACTTAAAATGACTGTCAAGTCATACAGTTCCTGAGACAGCCACCATTCAAGAGGGAGCAAGTTACAAAGTACATGGAAACAGCAATGTTCAAGTCACCTGTGATGTCAAAAACCACCTCAAAAAAGATTATTAGATGCTTAATACAAAACCGATTCTAGAGGATGGTACCAAAGGCTGAAGGAAGCAGACAAACCATCCCAGGACATCTTGAGGGCTGGGATTACAGAGCTGTCATTTACAAGCCTCAGGTTGGGCCTAATCCTCCTTACCATCTGTTCTGATCAGTATTCAATCTGTCTCCATGTCTTCTACATTAGAACATCTGTGGGGTTGGCTCCTCATTCACTAAAGGATTATCCTTTGGATATATATTTTTTTGAAGATTTTATTTTTAATTGGAAAGGCAAATCTATAGAAAGAAAGAGAGGCAAAGAGAAAGATCTTCTGTTCACTAGTTCACTCTGCAAGTGGCTGCAATGGCTAGAGCTTAGACAATCAGAAGCCAGCAGCCAGGAGTTACTTCTGGGTCACCCATGCAGGTGCAGGGTTCCAAGACTTTGGGCTGTTCTGACTGCTTTCCCAGGCCACAAGCAGGGAGTTGGATGGGAAGTAGAGCAGCCGGGATATGAACCAGTGTCCACATGGGATCTCAGCACATTCAAGGCAAGGATTTAGCCATTAGGCTATTGTGCCAAGCCCTCTTCCTTGAATCTTAACAACCCTCCAGTGTAGAAGGGGAGGACCTGCACAGGTATTTGAAGCATTGCTGTTCTGTGTCAGCCAATTCATACTTTATATAGATTGGGTAGCTCATTTTCTCTTGACCACATGTCCATTTTATTCTACCCTATCTTCCCTTAACAAAGAAAAATAGTTAGGACTAAAATCACTAAGTAATGTATCCCAAATTACATAACCAGGATTCCAACCAAAAAGTAACTCCAAATCCTGTGCAGTGTCTTTTCTACCAATGCTTCCATTAGGACCCCGCTTGATTCCAATCACCTGAGGCATGTTTCAAACAATGCTGACGTTAACTCCTACCCCAAAGCAATTAAGTCAGAATCTCTAAGAGTTATGCCTTTTTTAAAAATTTTTAATTCTGCAGATTATTCTGCAAATATAGTTGAAAGATATCTCCTCTATACCAAACTTCACATTAAATGTCAAGGGTGGAGAATGAGCAAATTGCTACAGACTCAATGCTTATAGGTGATTCATGTATGACAACCCTACTGATTACGATTCAAAACTGTTTTGACATTTGTACCAGAAGCATCCCAATTTTACTTGCTGTCTCTGAAAATGTAACCTATTTCTCACTAATTTGAATCAAGAAGAGGAAACTGAATCCAGAAACTCAAATTATTTTCCCCATTTTGCTTTAGTGACAAATGAGAACTTGGCAGCAGCAGAAGTTTTTCAGCCTACAATGAGTTAAAAAGGATGGTGTCCCTTGCAAAACTAATACTGAAACATAATCCCAAAGCAACAGTATTAGCAGGTGTGGCCTTTGGGACAAGACTAAATCTGGAAGATAGAGCCCTCACCTAGATTAGCATCTTAATGCCAGAAAATGCTCTCTCATTTGCTGTGAAAACTCGGCAGCAAGGTCCCGTATTGGCAACAAGGAGAGCAGTGTTGGTAGGAAGCTACACATGGCAACTCTGACTTTTGAATTTCCAGCCTCTAGAACTGTGAGAAGCAGGATTTTTTTGTTTGTTTTTTAGAATTTAGCTGGTCTGTGCTGTTTTTAAAGCAGCACAAATGGCTTGAGACATGGCCTTTGGTGCAATCCCCAGCATCTCCACTTTTGTTCTGCCATCAGGGGCCCAATGTATTCTAGTACCTCAATTTCAAAGCCCTGGTTGGCAAATATATCTGAAAATTGGAGTAAGACCGAAATCGCCTCCCAAAGAAAGTAGCAAATATATCTACCACTTAATTTCAGCACCCATAGCTCTGAAAGACTTTTAAAAGGCTATGAAAATTATGCCTCAGCCGGTTACAAAGGAGGAAAGAGCTAAGAAGTTTTATCAGTTTTGAATGCAGAGTTGAAAGTTGGTTGCAAACTTTTACCGTGCATGAATCACCAGAGTTAGCAAGGCACTGAAGCTTCTCGTGCATTATCCTTCAAATTCAGAATCTTCCAACCCTATTAGAACATAGGTACCAAACCCTTGCCGTCATTCAAACTCTGCAGCATGGAGAGCAAAGAAAGCCAGAGAAATTACAGAGGGAAAGAGGGAAACGAGCATCCTGCCTCCTTCAGTCAGCAAGTGCCAAGGAGAGACGGAGAGCATCTCCAGATTAAAAATTAATACTTGAAACTGTCAGAAATAAAAGAAATGACAAAAGCTAAATGAGTTGGACAATGAACATTGTGAAACATGTCTCTGTAATAATGTTTTTTAGTCCGGTTTTGAAAGAGAAAGTCACTTAGATGCAACAACATAAGTGATTATGAGTGCCATCCACCAGTCCATGAGCTCCTCCTCCCCTCAAGTCATGTGGAATTTTCCTGCCTTTGGAGTTTTAAAGGTATAGGTCTCTGAAAGGAAAAAAGGTCAAGAGAACCCTAAGATAAATTTATAGGATTGGAGTGAGATATGGGGATATATATGGTTTGACTATCAGTTTGGATGTTGGGGGATGACCTCCTAAAACCCATGTGTTAAATATTTCATGCCCAAAGTCTTATGTTAATGGTGCTAAGAGGATGGAGACTGAGTCTAATTGTGGTGGTTACACGCAAGGTCTAAGAAATGATTGGGTTGGGGCATTAAGGAGGAGATCCTGTGATGACATTCTTGTAGCTTTCTAAGAGGCAATATATAAATAACCAGACATGAGGGCTCATATGTATTGCTCTATGTCACTACAGGACCCTGTCAATGACACTGAATCCAAGATTCTTGCCAGTCTTGGACTGCAAACGTCTAGCGTCCTATGCCTGGCACATCTAGGACTGGGCTGGGCATACGCCAGGCACCTGGGAACTCCATCCAGGTCTCCAACATGGGTGGCAAGGACCCAAATTCTTGAGCCATCTTCTGCTGATGTATAGAGTATGCTCAGGAGGAAGCTGGATCAGAAACAACATAGCAAGGATTCAAACCAAGAACTCTGATATGGGCCACAGGGCTCTTAAGCAGTATTTTAACCTCTGAGCCAAATGCCTGCCTCTAGCCTTCCACAACTCTTTCTAACTGCTTGAGAACCATAGCCTAGTAGGTTTCTTGACAGTACAAGCACATTCACCACCCAGTGCTTACAGTTCCCTGTACTGCAGCGTATGGAAATGGTTGGATGAAACCTAATGTCAGTGGATCGATACAGGCCAAAACCGGCCTTGGCTCCTTTCTCAAGGCCCCTGGTTGGGGCTTCAAAAGGAATGGCATTTTCAAAAGTGGGATTTCAGGGTAAGCATTTTGTGTTTAGACTTCAAAGTAGACATCCTCTCCTGGATTGTCACCAGGAACATCTTACTGAGTTTCCTGGTTGAATCACTCCTCCCAATGTTGTCCTTTCCCAGGTTCCTTTGATGTTTGTCTTCTGCCTGGGAGGCAAAGTCCCACAGCTCCAGCTCAATAGATCAAGTTCCTGGACTACATACCTGCACAACAGATTGCTGCTTGATTGACATCTGAAAAGTTCCTATCATAACAAGTTAATATCAGACAGTTCTGAGTTTAAAGACTGCCTCAGAATTTCTAATGAGATGACATTATGCAAGTTCTGTAACAACTCCCAAGTTTCTTCACCCATAAGTAGGGATTATGTTGACATCCCATAGTAACTCTGACAGTGAAATAGTGTGTATACATTGCTGATCAACAAATAAACACTTCAACAAGTAATGATTCCTTGCTACCTTTCCTCCCAAGTTATGGCTGGGCTTATGTACCTGAACTGTGGGATTTTAAAAAGATTTTAGTGAATTCTTTCATCATTGTCAGTAATAAGGTATTTTTACTCATTCATTTATCTGTTGATTTTATTTTTTCTATCACATTATAGTTTAGCGTTCTGGTTCTATTATAAGATCATTCACACCTAAAATTCTCTCTATATCTACTGCAGGCACTGTAGCATGGCAGTTACAATGCCTGTGTTCTGTATCAGGGTACATGGGTTCAAATCAGCTGCTCTGCTTCCAGCTTCCTACTAACACACCCCATGGGAGGCAGCAGGTGGTGGTGACTCAAGCACCAGGGTCCCTATCATGCATATGGGAGACACAGATGGAGTTCTGGGCTCCTAGATTTCCCCTGTCCAGGTGTCCCACTGGGCCACTTCACCCTAGTGTTTAAGTCTTGAGGGTGTAAGGGTTATGTTTAGGCTTATTTTTCATTCTGGAAACATAACCTCAAAAAGAATGCAGAGCCAGGATTGGAGATGCAGAAAGGCTGAGTGGTAAACAGACTTCTGCAGATATCTCGGAGATGTGGAGGCCTGAGATAAGGTGGCAGCTGAGAGGAAAGGAGATGTGTGAGAGGCATCTAGGGAGTGTGTGAGGCTAGACATGGCAACCAAAGAGATGGGACCGTCAACAGTGTCCCACTAGAGTTCTGTTTTGAGCAATGTTGCATATGGAGGATCCCTGACAGTCAGACACAAAGCATGATGGTGAGGACCAGTTACAGGGCTGAGTCACTGCAGTGGTGTCTGTAGGGAGAGATAAAAGCAAAGGGGCAGGAGAGAAGGGACGCAATGGCATCGGAAGCAGGAGAATCTGGAAGAGCAGATGCTAACCTCAGTTTGGGGCACTTTACTGCCTCCTGTCTTCTTCCCACCAGCTTCAATTTCAACTTCCTCTTAAGAGTTAATCATGTGAGGGCCCAGCATGTTGGCCTAGTGGCTAAATCTTCACCTTGCATGCACTGGGAATTCCATATAGGTACAGGTCTGTGTCCTCACTGCTGTACTTCCCATCCAGTTCCCTGTTTGTGGCCTGCGGAAGCACGAGAGGATGGTCCAAAGCCTTGGCATCCTGAATCCGTGTGGGAGACCCAAAAGAAGCTCCTACCTCCTGGCTTTGGAGTGGCTCAGTTCATCTGTTGCAGCCACTTGAGGGGGAGCCCCAATGGATAAAAGATCTCTTTGTATCTCCTTCTCTGTAAGTCTACATTTCCAATAATAAATAAATAAATCTTTTTTAAAAAAAGAGTTAATCACGTGACACCATCAGAGCGATGTCTTTCCTATTCTATTGATTCCAGAAGGAGCAGAAACATGTGATCATCACTACCCTGTTATTTCTTCTTGGGAAAACTAAACTTTCTTCAGAATGAATATAACAATTTGTTGACATAGGAAAAAAAGTTGAAGAACAGAATGAAAACCCTCTTCTGTTGCAACTGAGAATACACAAAGTCACTCACTATAATCACTTGTCTCACCTGCTTGTCACCAAAAGAGCAAATGGTTGGATGATCATTGTTCTAGGAACAAGGTGACCAGGTTGTCCTGGGTTGCTTAGGCTTGGCATGGTTTTGGCGTGGAACACCCCTGAAACATCATAGGAGGATGTGTGTAGGTGCTTCTGCCTGGGCCTAGGAAGGTGGGTGTGTGGGCAGCAGTAGAGGCAGGTGGTGAAGGGAAGCGTCACAGGTATGGTCCAGGGCTGTGCTCGGCAGTGATGAGGTACCTGGAACTCATTCCAGATCTCTCCTGTGTGTGGTAGGGACCCAAGTCCTTGGAGCCAACATCTGGTGCCAAGGATATCTGAGTCCGGAACAGCAGCATCCCTCCGGCCTGGGCCGTAGTCTCCCTGACAACATCTCTCTAGCCCAAGCTTCTAGGCTTCAACAAACTCCCCCCTACACCCCCTCTCTTTTCTAAACATCTGGCTGAACATTCCCTACAAATTAAACTTGGGCACTGGGCTAACTGAAGCCTGCTCCTAGCATCTCAGGGTGTGCTTTGGCTTTGTGGTTCCAGGGTGCAGGCTGTGAGTTGAGTCTTAGATTCCAAGCTGAGATCCCAGGCCTGCCCCCAATCTCCTTGTGAAGTGTACTTTGCTTTAATAAATTTCTGTTGCCTATAAAAACGAAGGGGGGCATTGAAGATGTGGGCTCTGATGTGGGCAAGGAGTTGTGTTCATTTCACTCCAGGCGTTTATTATGTACAGACACGCAGTCTAAGTGCTGACATGTATAAGGTACACAAAGGAGTAACAGATTTTATTGAAAAGGTGAGAGTGCGCGCGCGCGCACACACACACACACACACACACACATGTTGAGCTTAAGTTGCCCACATAGCGACATAGTCATCATGAGTGAGACCACATGACAGGAGATGCCATTGGGGAGGGGGGACAGAGAGCTCCCAAGCAGCACCTCCAGCATGGGTTGATGGTGCAAGAGAACCCCTCCCTGCTGTTGACTATTTTACGAGGTGGTGCCCCAGGTATGATGCCATCCGGGAATTCCAGGGTGAGAACCTTCACAAATTCTACAAGGAGCTTCATATCCACATTTTCATGGTATCCCCCTTTTTGGTCCCAGATGAAAAATATGCATCCTGGGCCTGGCACAGTAGCCCAGTAGCTAAAGTCCTCGCCTTGTATGTGCCAGGATCCCATATGGGTGCCAGCGCATGTTCCGGCAGCCTCACTTCCCATTGAGCTCCTGGCTTGTGCCCTGGGAAAGCAGTTGAGGATGGCCCAAAGTCTTGGAACACTGTACCAGCCTGGGAGACCTGGAAGAAGTTCCTGGATCCTGGCTTTGGATCAGGTCAGCTCTGGCCATTGCAGCCACTTGGGGAATGAATCGGTGGATGGAAGATCTTCTCTCTCCTTTCTGTCCCCATCTTTGTATATCTGCCTTTCCAGTAAAAATAATCTTTTAAAAATCCTAAAAAAAAAAAAAAAAAAAAAAAAAAAAAAAGATGCACCCTAGGAAAGGGTGCATTCAGATCGACAAGTAGGAGAGAGTGATCTAGGGCAGGGGGCAGGGAGGGTGGCTAGCAGGTGCTTCCAACTCAGGAGACACTGCCTAGCTGTCCAAGTGGCTTTACCAGCTTGGCTTTAGTTTTGGCACTGAAAGTCCCACACCTCAGAGTTGTATTTGGATCCCAATCTTGACTGTCTTAACAGGGAAATCTTGGTACACACTTTCCGGAGTAGCTTCCTCATCCAAAGAATGAGGAAGGAGGGCCTCACATGGAACGTTCTCTCCCATGACAAGCTCACGAGGCCCTATGAATTTAAATGTGTGTTGACAAGGGCTTCAAAACATGTATCTTCACGCAATGTGTTTCTTCAAAATGCCTGACCACCCTGCTCATTCCTGATCTGTAGATTTGAGCTTCCAATTGCCTACTCCACATCTCCACTCATGTGGCTTGTAAGCACTGAACAATTTAATACCAAAACAAAACTCTCAATTTTCTCCCCCAAATCTGCTCACATCCAACCCTTTTTTCTCTGTAAATGATGCTATCAACCTGCCATCCCCTTGAGCCAAATATCTAGGAATCATCTTTGATTTCTTCATGTGTTCTCTGTGTAAATCCCAAGCTATAAATGTTCCATAGACCGAACTTCTAAAATGTGTTCCAAATACATCTGCTTCTCCAAATAGTAGCCACAGGGATTGTAGAAAAACAGAGCCCTGTGTAACCATCCTGGATAAATCTACCTTTTTCTTTCTATATCCTCAGTGAGTGACCAACCTATACATTTGGCACTATACGGAAAGTACATCTTTCTTTCCTTGTCACATCCGAATTGATAGAAGTTACTTGCTAATCTTGTGATGGATGTGGATATTTGTTGAGCAGATGCAGGCCCAAGAACTCCAGGGAATAACCTTAGGAAAGGAAGCCATGTATAACCACGGGCCATGAACGGCCAAGCATTCTATTGGAGAATCCCCCAGCTGGTTGGCATCAAGATGGCTACCACATCTGACCCAAGAAACCTTTCTGACAACAGCCCCCACCCCCAACTTCCCTTTTTTCTTTTAAAGGCTTCCTACTACTTTGCAAATTGGGAAAAGTGCTTCTGAGACTGAAGAGGTCTGTTCTTCCTATAACACTGCTACTAGCCCCTTGAGTCTGCCTGTCCTCTCACATCAACTCTCACCTCTAGTGAACTGGCTGTGTCCAGTAGCCCAGGGTTAGTTTCAACCTATACCATGAACTCTTTGCTGCCCCCCCGCCCCAAATTGCTTCCCTCTTCCATCTCCCCTGTCCCTCTGACCCCTTTCTTTTTCAACCCTAACCAAACTGGTTTTCCCTGATGTTCAGCTGTCTCTTTTTCTGGGTAGGCGAGAACATACACTAACATGTTTCTCACAGGCCAATTCTCATTGCACATATACATCTCTCCTTCCATGGCCAAATCTGGACAGGGACCAAAGCCCATAGCCAGGAACTCAGAGCAGGTCCCCCTGTGTGGGTGGCAGAAACGCATCTACTTGTGGCTCTCAGGGTCTCTATTGGTGAAGATGGAATCAGAACCCAGAGCTGGGAACTGATTCCAGGCACTCCGACGTGGGCTAGGGGTGTCTTAACTGCTAGACAAGCACCTGTTCCAGGATGTTTCCTTTTGTTTTGCTTTTAAATTTATCTCATTGATTTGAAAGGTAATTTACAGAGAAAAGAAGAAAGAGGAGGCAGAGGAGAACAAGAAGAAGAGGAGGAGGAGGAAGAAAGGCAGCGGGGGAAAAATCTGAAAGATCTTCCATCTACTGGTTCACTTCCAAAATGGCTGTAATGGCTAGGGCTGGGCTGGCCAAAGCCAGGAGCCCAGACCTCCACACAGGTCTCCAATATAAGTAGCAGGGGTCCAAGCACATGGATCATTTCCACTTCTTAGCCCGACACATTAACAAGGAGTTGGATCGGAAGTGAAATGGCCTGGAGTTAGAACCAGCATCCCAGGTGGTGACTTAACCTGTTGCACTGTAATGGTGGCCCCAGGATGTCTTCTTAAAGAAATTTAATTTCCAGTGCCTATTTACATGACATATTTGAACTTGGGTGTTTTCTGAATCTGTGGGGGGGAATTTCTGACCTTGTCATACTGCCTGTGTATTTGATGTCAGTTCTGTACCACTAATTGGTGCTAAAGTAAAATGTGAAAGCCTCAAATCTATTGCTCTGTAATTCTTTGCATAAGATTCTTTTACATTCAAATTCATATCTCCTTGCTAGAACTTTTGGGAAAGTTCTCTTCCAGAGTGCTTGCAAATGAAAGATCTGTTAAGCTTGAAGGGAGAACACAAATTCTTGAGCCCCCAGAATCTTCTAAGGAGTTATCTTTCACACATTATCCTGAGCCAAGGCGTCTGCCCAGAGCTGAGTACATACACCCTCCTTCAGACAACTACTTGAAAGTGTTGATTTTTCTCATCCCAGGGATGCCCAAGGTACATTTTGTACCAGAGAAGAAGTGCTTAACTGGAGAGTTGTTGCGTGTGTGAGCACAAAAAGCTTCACTAAAGAGCCAGTCTTGTGCAACGCTTATCCTGGCAGCTGCATTTCGTAGGTCAGATCTTGCTCTTCTTCCAGAGATTTCAGAGCTGGGTCACAGTTCATTATTAAACAGTTTGTGTTTGCATTCATATGCTAGGGACCAAGCTAAGTGTTCTTCCTCTACCTCCTTAAGCAGCCCCCTGATGCTCTCAGGTGCTACTAGTCCCATGGGTGAGCAGGGACTGCTGGCAGCGAAACAGTCATCTCAGAAGTAACACACATGTAGCAGGACATCAGCTCAGCCCCACCCAGGGCATTTCTGAGACATCAGTTATGTCAGCGATTCACAACCCTGGCGATCCAGCAGAACCCTCTGCCAGAGTACCTGATGTCTAAGTCGCACCTCACGTCAATTACACCAGAATCTCTGGGTGGGGAGGGCAGAATCCAGGCAGGACGAATCCTCCAAGCTCCCCAGGTGATTCCAGTGGGCAGCCATATAGACAATCTGTTGCTTAGCAATCACAGCTCTTACCATCTGTTAATTTTTTTTTTTTTTAAAGATTTTATCGCTATTGGAAAGCCGGATATACAGAGAGGAGGAGAGACAGACAGGAAGATCTTCCATCCGATGTTTCACTCCCCAAGTGAGCCGCAACAGGCCGGTGCTCGCCGATCCAATGCCGGGAACCAGGAACCTCTTCCGGGTCTCCCACGCGGGTGCAGTGTCCCAAAGCTTTGGGCCGTCCTCAACTGCTTTCCCAGGCCACAAGCAGGGAGCTGGATGGGAAGTGGAGCTGCCGGGATTAGAACCGGCGCCCATATGGGATCCCGGGGCTTTCAAGGCGAGGACTTTAGCCGCTAGGCCAAGCCGCCGGGCCCCATCTGTTAATTTTTTAAAATGAGAAACTAACTCTATTCCATTTCCATCAGCAAAGGTGGAGGAGGTCCTGATGTGCAGGCATGCAGCTGCTCTCTAAACCCTGGAATTTCCTTTTCCCAGGAGACCCCGAAATCCGAGGCCTTCACATTCTCATTTTTGGACACAAGGAGAGGAAGGAGGAATTGCCATGGTCCTTCTGTCATGTTTAGGTTTGCAAGACATTTTTGAAGACTCCCTAAACAAAGGTGAAACTTCACAGATTTGCATTTATGGTGCCAAAAAAGATCCTGGGTTGGTGCTAACACCTTGCGGGTGCTGAGATACTGGTCCTGTTAAAAGAGCTGAGAGGTGACTTGCCCGCTGTCAGAACAGAAAATCAATGAGCATTTATTGAGCACCTGCAGGGCAATGGACAGGGACCTCAGGTCTACTGTTGCGAAGCTGCATGGGTTGTTTCCCCATCTGTAACGTGGAGTTGCTACAGCTCCCCCGGTAGGACTATCCAACTTATTAGGGACCATAGGAACACCTGCTGTATACTTGACACATGTGATCATAGTTTTCATTTGCGGACACCATGATAACTACACTGGTTATGTCATGTGATCTAGGCAAGGTACCCTCAGAAAGATGCTGTTGTTTCCACGGAAAGGAAATGAGTCCCTTGGAGACCCCACTGTGGACTCCAGGTACACATGGACGACTTCAAATTAGGATTTGTCTTCTGCACCTAAAGCCTACACTCTCTTTTTCAGGCCTTGGGTCTGCCACCTCTGCTTTCAATCTGCTTCAGCAAATCTTGGCTGATTTGTCTATTACAACAGGAGGAGCAAGAGTTTGGCCTAGTGGTTAAGATGCTACATCCCACATCAGAGCACCTAGGTTTGATTATAAGCTCAAGCTCCTGATTGCAACTTCCTGCCCATGAAGACCTTGGGAGGAAATGGTGATGGCTCAAGTAATTGGTTCCTGTCACTCATGGGAGACCCAGATGCTATTTCTAGCTTTGTCTCCAGGTTTGGCCTTTGCAGACATTTGCAGGGGAAATCAGCAGATGTGAGCTTTATATCTCAGCCTTTCAAAGAGAGGGAAGTGAAGGAGAGGAAAAATAGGAAGATGGGGAGAAAGAACTAACATATCCATCCCTGCAATGTCTTACCCTGTCTTCCCAAGAACCAAACAAAAACAAAAAACTTAAGAATTCTCCTGATTTCACATTGTCTTCACTTCCAAAACCCTAGTGTTTCCACTTTCAGAATGTGCTTAGCAGCCACACACTTGGACTCATCTTTAAACAGCCCACATCATCCCATCACAGGCATCTCTCATCTGGGCAAGAGGCGTAGACTCTGAAGTTCTGTCCTCCCTCCTGACCCTTCTGTTAACAGCCTTTCCGGCATTCACCACTACCTGAAGTCACTGTGATCTCTTTCCTTATGTTGCTGCTACCTCTCCTACTAGCACACCAACTCCATAAAGGCAAGGCCAAGTCTGATTCATTCCCAACTCCTGGCACATGGAAGCTTCTCAGTAAATATGTCTGGAATAAAGGAAAGAGTGGGTGAAATAATGTTTTTAAATATTGGGTCATGTTTGTCGTTTGCCTGCTCAGAAACTTCTCTTGAGATGGGCTACTTCTAAGACAGGTAGGCTGTCATGAAAGGACATTGTTTTGACGATTCCTAAGAAGAAAATGAAAATGTGTTACCTGGGGACACAGTTGAGAGCAGGGGTTGCAAACTCAATCACTCAGGCTTGGGTGGGTGACAAAAATGAGCTTGTGACCATATGTAAGCCACAATGAGTGGTAGGCACCATCACAATGTGTAGACCCTGGCTCCAGTCAAAAAGGATTAACTGACCCCAGCTGACTGTGGCCAAGTAGCTATGAGGACAGAAGAGCTAGAAATCTTCTAAAAAGAAGATGGGAAGTTTGTGTATCAATGACAATTAGGTTTGACGATAATAATTTGAAACATTCTAAATGAAACAGGATTATTAAAGGAGGTCTTGGGGGGCACAATCTGGGTTCACAGATGCTCAGTGGGATTAGGGACCCAGGCTCCTTCTAATTTGTGGTTTAACTGGCATGACGTCTGGTATGAATGGAACAAGATTTGGCTTCCCAACCTCCTGCAGAAGTTTGAGTCCTGTTAACAGTTGATGAAGTAGCATGGAGTCTCAGTGTAATCATGGCACCCAGCAGGTGGGCCTGGGGCTTGTCCTCAGAAGGCAGTTCTCAGCAGGCTGGTGAAACAAACTCGCTGTATTTCTTAATGTCTCTCAGGGTCTCTCGGGGCTGCTGTGATTTCCTCAGCACAGTCCCTGCACGGTTAGCCTCCACCAGCCAGACTACTGGGGCTGTCTGACGTTGAACTTTGAACCCCCCAAATTATAAACTGAAATAAACCTTTCCCTTCCCAAGAAGCCTCACTCAGGTATCAGCTGACCAATGCAGCTGCCACTGCCAAGTTAATTCATGGGCCAATGGACTAATGTCGCTCCAGCTGTCACCTCCTCATTCAGAGGAGCAATGACAACAAAAAGAAAGATCCAGACTACTATCTTACAAAGAGCCTTCCAGGAAGCTTCCAGGCATCACTTCTGTTTCATTTCTTTGGCCAGAACTTAGTCCTTAGCTAGTCCTAGCTACAAGGGAGGCTGGGAAATACACTTTTTATTCTTAGTGGATATGCACCTAGCTTTAGAAGAAACAGTTCTAAATGAGGGGCCCTCTGCTAGAGCTGGCTTTCCATTTGAAATTCCAAGTATTTACACCACGACAAAGCATGCCTGTCATCTGGATTCAGGTATGTGTTCAGGTAGCCTGGGAAGTGGAAGTGTGGTGTGAATGTGGGCAGTGGGGGAGGCAGAACAATCTACCTGTCACCAGCAGTGGGGCCCTGGCACTAATGAGGATGTCCGTGGCTTCCCTCCAAGGAATACAATTTCCATCTCCTCTAATTGTGACCTTCATCAAGGATGCCCTTCCACACATTCCAGGCGACCCTCTGGAAGCACAAGCAATCCTGGGCCAGACCCAATCACTAGCTCTTTCCAATCACCTAAATCACTGTGTTTGGCTTGCACTGAGCCCAGTTTCAGGCTTGATGGCAAATCCTTTCCAAGTCGTAGAGTCTTCCAGTAATGTTATGGTCTCGTGGGAGGCAAGAGACCATACTATGATGCAAAAAGTCCTGGACTCACGAGCAGACTTGAAATTAGTGGACCATCACTCACCAGTTGAATGACCCATTAAGTGCATAGTGGGGTTAACAGCATTCTCCTTACTTACTCCATAGGCTTTTTTGAAAGAGTGACACGGATCACTTCTTTATTTATTCTTTTTGCTAAAATAATAATAATAATAATAAAGTCTAAACAGCTCTACACACAAATGCAGGGCTCCAGTAACCACCTATATGTTTGAAATTAACAACTTTATTGACACAAACTTTGCAATGGAAAAGATTTTCCTAACAGGATAACAAGAATCCATGCCTGTCTCATACACACATGAAGAAATTGCCAGATGAATTTCTAGTAACACAATTTAATCCCTGGTCACTATCTCAGATAGATCAAGATAGTTTTGGGGACAGTTTCTTCAAATGTCTTTCATTACCATCTCCCTGGGAGGTGAGAAAGCCGTTTCTGGATCAGCAGAGGCACCTTCTCAAGCTGGTAAATTCCAAATAATATGCAGCAGGAAAGCAAGGTGAAAACAAGTGTTAAGGAGAAGCTCGGCTTAGCCCATGGTTCACAGAACACTGACTGGTGAAAGAATGCCTTACACAAAGCAAAACACACATATCCCCGGGGAGAACAAGCCCTTGAACTGGCAGGACCGTTGCCAACCTTTAGAGTTGGGGACTCCTGCTGAGTAATGCCATTAGGACTTAGGAGTCACAGCTTTTGCTTTAAAAGAATGAGAATTACAAATTGTTTTACAATGTTAAGTCCTTAAAAGCCCTTTCTCAAGGAAGCAAAGCAATGGATAATCAGGAAAACCGTAGTTTCCTGTATGGTGAAGGCTTGTACAAAGAAGGTAAGAACACCCAGATCTGTCATTTAGCACACACCTGCCCTTCATATGAAAGTCAGACACTACTGCAGAGTAATTCACAACACACATTACATCTTGGTGTCTATGTCAGCCTCTTAATTTGTTAAACCCACTGGTAGATTCAGAATATACGGTCATGACAAGTCAGAGCACAAGTCATTCAGTATATGTACATTCACTGGCATAGGCTTGGCACTGAATATGTAATGAATTAAGTATACAATCCATTAACGGAAGGCAGGAGGGAAGGAAGCAGGGAGGGAGGGAGGGAGGGAGGGAAGAAAGGAAGGAAGGAATGCTTGGGAAAACAGTAAAGGATGATTCAAAGGAAAAGAGGGAGGAACAAAGGAAGGAAAGTAGGAGGAAGGGAGGGTGGGAGGAGGGAGGGAAGAAGACACTACCCTCTTGTGTTTGAGAAATAGCAGAGTTAGCAGATGCAGGATTGAGCAACTGCATTTTCTAAAAAATATATATATATATATATTTATTTTTATTGGAAGTCAGACCTACAGAGAGAGAGAGACAGAAAGATCCTCTATCCACTGATTTACTCCCCAAGCAGCCACAATGGCTGGAGCTGAGCCGATCCAAAGCCAGGAGCTTTTTCCCTGTCTCCCATGCTAGTGCAGGGTCCCAAGGCTTTGGGCCATCCTCTACTACTCTCCCAGGCCACAAGCAGGGAGCTGGGTGGGAAGTGGGGCAGCTGGAACACAAACCAGCATCCACATGGGACCTCAGAGCATGCAAAGTCAGTTTTCAGGACTCTAATGTAACACACACCAAAGTTGGAATCTGGTACAACTTTAGTCCTACCTTTCCCAGTCCCAGAGGCTGTTAACAGTTCTTGAATAGTCATACTACTTTACTTTGGAAGAAAATACTTCCAATTGAACATGCTTAAAGAAATTCTAGACAGTTACCTCTGCCAAAGCATCACTTTGCTGTGTCAACTACCTGATGTGTCACACAGTGTACATCAGTCTAACGTCAGTGTGAATACACATCAACCAGGTACTAGTTCTCTAAAGTAGTTCTTTTGCAGATACCAAAACACCATAGTCCTGGGCCAGAAGACAAGGAGATTTGTGTACTGCCACAGGTTCCTAGACTAGCTCTCTCTTGTGAGCAGTATCCTGTGTTCGATGAATAATTCCAAATGACCCTCAACTGGAAAAAGTACTGGAGAAACTACTAAGAAGACAAGCAAAGAGAACAAGGGAGCTAGGAGATATGCAATGTCTGGCTAAGCCCTGAGGGGTGCCCCAGGTCAGACGCACAGTCACCTTATACTACGTGATGCCACCAACTGATAGTATGGGTTGGCGCCAGCAGAGGAACAGGTGTGACAGCGTCACAGAGAATTCCCAAGGACACCACATGGGCCTTGCTTGGTAGAGTCAGAGTGTGAGATGTGGGGCCTGATCTGTCTGATTCCGAGCTAAGGAAATGAAGAGTAGTGGGGAGTTGTCCTGTTTTCTTATTTCTCATCGATCTGGGTGTATGATTGGAGGAAAGCCAGCTTTTAGGTGAACACGGTAATGTTTTGTGATAGCGACTCTGAACAGGAAGGAACAAAAGGATAAGGAGTAAGCTTGCCTGAAACTATGCACTCCCACAGCCAAAAAGAGCTTGGTACCGATGGTCAACTCTCATCCGAGAGATCCACTCCTTTCCTGTTTCACAGACGTGTACTCCAGCGCACCACATTACACCACTCCCAGCAACAGGAGTTGTGAAGAGGCACACTGAATGGCACATTTACCATTTATTACCAAAGGTGACGACTGCCAACGTGATCATGTGCTTAACAAGGGGCTCAGCCAGGTGCTTGCTGTGGGGTCCGTCAATCTCACAAGGCCTTTATGGTCAGCAAGGGGCCCCCACTTCTTCCAGGCTCTCGGACAGGCACCAGCATCACAAAAGTCACCCAAGAAGTCCATCCACGCTTGAGTTTGGATGTTTGGCTAGTTGACGCAGTTCTTTGTGATTCTTTTACTCCTGTCCACCTGCCGGATGCTGTCTGTAACGTTGATGGTGACTTCTTTTGCAGACATTCGCTTGGTATCTCGTTTAGCCTGTTCAAAAGTTTAAAACACTGAATTGAGTGACTTGGAACCATCCAGAGCCTTTGAACTTGCATTTATTCCTTGAGATTCTTACACACACACACACACACACACACACACACACACACACACACGCAGAAAGAGGGAGCCATAGAAGACATGCACATCATTACTGCAGAAGTTTTCCTGTTGGAGCCTCAGTACCAACCGAGCTGGGCAGGCAGAAGACATGCTTGGGAAAACCTCGTGGAATGAGTTAGCAAACATCAAGGGGAACGGGAAAACCTTCACAATGGGCTTGTAGCAGAGTGGGTAAGTAGTCAAGCTTTGGAGTCAGGCAGACTTGGGTTCAAACATAATTTCTCCATGAGTACGTATTTTCTAGCTTCTCTAACCTTTCGGTCCCTCATCTACAAAATGGAGAGCACAATATTATCTACCAGATAAAGTTTTTGTAACAAAGAAGGTAATGAATATAAGATACTTGGCATGATGTTTGTCACTAAATACAAATAAGAAAAAAATTAGAGTTTTAAAAGTGTGATAGATGGGGGCCAGTGTGATAGCACATCAGGCTGACGAGCATCTTACATAGGGATGGTTCAAGTCCCAGCTACTTCACTTCCAATCCAGCTCTCTGTTTATGGACTGGGAAAGTAGTGCAGCTCAGATCCTTGGGCCCCTGCACCCATGTGGGAGACCCATAAGAAGCTCCTGGCTCCTGCCTTTGGACTGGCCCCGCTCTGGCTGTTACAGCCATTTGGGGAATGAGCCAGCAGATGGGAGATCTCTCTCTGTCTCGTCTCTCCTCCCTCTGTAAAATCTCCCTTTCAACTAAAAATATATAAATCTTTTAAAAAAAAGGGGGGGGGGTGGAATTTTGGCACAGTTGTTAATTGCTTAGGACACCTGGGCCCCATACCAGAATGCCTGGCTTTGAGTTCTGACTCCACTCTTAATTCCAGCTTCTTGCTGGTGCTCACCCTGGAAGGCAGCAGGATTGGCTCAATACTTAAGTCTCTGAAAACCACATGGGAAACCTGGATGGAGTTAAGAGCTTCCAACTTTTTTTTTTTAAAGATTTATTCATTTTATTACAGCCAGATATACACAGAGGAGGAGAGACAGAGAGGAAGATTTTCCGTCCGATGATTCACTCCCCAAGTGAGCCGCAACGGGCCGGTACGCGCCAATCCAAAGCCGGGAACCTGGAACCTCTTCCGGGTCTCTCACGCGGGTGCAGGGTCCCAATGCATTGGGCCGTCCTCAACTGCCTTCCCAGGCCACAAGCAGGGAGCTGGATGGGAAGTGGAGCGGCCGGGATTAGAACCGGCACCCATATGGGATCCCGGGGCTTTCAAGGAGAGGACTTTAGCCGCTAGGCCACGCCGCCGGGCCCCAAGAGCTTCCAACTTTGGACCAGTTCAGTCCTCGTTGCTGTGGGCATTCAGACCTCTCCTTTTTGTGTGTGTTTCTAATAAATAGCAATAAGAAAAATTTAAATTACAAATTCAAAATAAAGGCCAACGGAAAAAGTCCGGGATTAAGATGAAATTCTAAAGCACCATCTAAAATTTAGATGCTCCAGCAAAACATACCTAGTACCCCATCCAATATTCCCAAAGAGAAAGTAACTTCAGCTGGGTTGGGGCTGTTGCACCTCAGCCTCCATGCTTACAACAAGCATGGGGGAAGTTTCTGCCACTGAGTGGGAACAGTGATGTGCTGCCCAGGTCTTGTTCCAGGAAAGACCTACTGCCTGTCTGCAGGGAGCATGTCTGCAAAAAGTCTTTACAAGTGACTTCACCTGCAGTGAGTCACCTCACTCAAGGTTGTGCCCTTTAGAGGGGACTCCATGTTGGAGTGAATGGAGGAGTGGAAAGGGCTGGCTATTTGGGACAGCATGTTCTGCCCGTGAGTCACTTAGTTCTAAGGTACTCCCCAGGGCACAGTGAGCTGCTATCATCCTGCACTGTGGATATCTGCTTCTCCCTCAGGCCACCCCGCCTCCTTCTCTCCCTTCCCCATGTGTGCACCTCAAGTGCACTTCTTAATGGACATCCTGTTTAATGATATCCCAAGAGCTGCTTCCTAGAAAACACAATCTCTGGGTCTGTGGGAGCCTCTCACTGGGTATGAGCAGCTCCCTGCTCTGGGTGTGAGTCCAGTACCAATAGATGCATGTGTTTCATACAACATGGCCCTGTACCCAAGCCAACTGTGTCATCTGTACTGCATCCAGAGAAATGGTGGATTCTGTCCCACTGGCTGTCTTTCTTAGCAAGTGATATGTAGGTTTCTAACAAGTCAACATTTAGCAATGCTAAGTACTGGAGCAGCCACTGGTGTTGCCCAGTCTCCAGTTTGCCTTTATGTGGCTGTGCATCTGTCCTCCCCAGCTGCTGGAAGTGCTGTCAGCTGGCTACTTACAGCATTGCCCTCCTGAGAGTTGGCCACATCTGACTGTACCCAGCACACCCCCACACACTAGAATGCCAAAGAAGTTAAGCTCCAACTCCTCTAAAAGGTCTAGAGCCAGGAACTTCCTTTGGATCTCCCATGTGGATGCAGGGACCCAAGAACTTGAGCCATCCTTTGCTGCTTTCCCAGGTCATAAGCAGGGAGCTGGACTTGAAGTGGAGCAGCCAGAACTAGAACTGGCACCAATATGGGATGCTGAGGCTAGCAGGTGGAGGAGTAGCCTGTTAAGCCACCAGGCTGATCCCAAGAACAATTTCATTTCTCTGTGTTTAGCCATATCCATTCCTTTCCTTTTATGCTCCCAGTGCCCAGCACAGTCTTCAGAGACAGGAAGCTCTGAATTTAACTTTGGTTGAATGAGTGAGCAAACTCAGAGCCTTAGGCCAACATCCTCTTACTCTGACAACTGGTCGTGCACAGTGACTAGGGTTCAGTTGTACTGTTAGGTTGTCAGAGTCTGAACCAGCATCAGAGTGAGCAGAAATTTGTGTGGGTTTATTTTTACCCCAAAGCAGACAACTCATAAAGTGACAAAACAATTGACAAATTGAACATCTCTTGGTATTTACCTGTAACTCCTCCTGTTGCACACACACACAAATATACAAATACACACAGCAAAGAGAAAGGCAGCAATTCTCTCCTAAAGAAATGTGTGTTGATTAGGAGATCAACCCCATCTGACTTCCAATTCGGGTGCTGTTACAGAAAAGCTGTGGAAACTGGGACATGGAATACAGACACAGAAGCTGTTTTTGAAATGAGCCAAGTTGAATGGCAGCATTTCTTTCAAACTCGTGGGAAGTGAGAGTTTTCCAGAATGGAAATGTAAACTTTCTGAACTCTGAAAGTGTTTTCCTTAGAAGAGGTTATTGGCAAGATTTCACAAAAGGTTATTAAAGTTTACCCACAGAAAATGCTTTTCTCTCTAGTCCTGCCTGCATTTCCAGGCTCAAAAGAAGAAAATCTAAGTAAAAGTCCAGTAGTTCAGCAATTCTTCATTTCTGAGCCTAAGTCAAAAGTTACAAAAGAGCCATTTTTAGAGGAACCTCAAAATGACTGATTGTAACTGTACTTACAATGGGAAAACTTTAAAATTTTGTTTACTATTTGAGGGAGGGGGAGGGAAGAGGAAGGGAGTGACAGGAAAAGGGAGAGAGAGAACACACAGGAGAGCATTGTGTTCTATAGGTTCAGTCCCCAAACAGCTAAAACAGACCAAAGACAACAGCGGGTCTCCCATGTGACTGTTGAGAACTAAGTGACTCCTGGGATCTACATTGACAGGAAGCTGGAGTTAGGAGCCCAAACCAAGAATTGAACACAGAGGGGCAGCGCTGTGGTGCAGCAGGTAAAGCTGGCCGCAGCACTGGCACACCATTTGGGTGCTGGTTCAAGTCCCAGCTGTCCCACTTCTGAGCAGGCTCACTCCTAATGTGCGAAACCTGGAAAAAACTCCTAGCTCGAAGATTCTGACCCAGCTCTGTTGTGGCCTTTTGTGGGAGTTAACCAGTGAATGGAAGATTCTCTCTCTCTCTGTCTGTCTCTGTCTCTCTAACCCTGCCTTTCAAATACATAAATAAACAACTATTTTAAAACACACACACACACTAGAGCACAGGCACATTCATATGAGAGGCAGGCTAAATGCCTAGTCCAAGGCGGGCAAGTCCTTAACTGTCATCACAAACGTGCAGGAAGGAAATGCTTTGAGCACAGTTCTGGGACCACAGAGACCAGGATTGAGCACCTTGCTTTGCCACCCATGGGCTATAATAAGCTCTGCCTGCTAGATTCAGTTCCTGACCTTGGAAAATGGGGAAATAGTATTGTTTCTTAAGTTCTTTGAGAATTGAGTGCATTGCTTAACATCGGTAAGCTGGTGAACATCTCTCTGTTCACTGCAGACAAATCTATTTTCAAACTAAAAGTCCCACATACCCAAAAGCTCCTCAGGCCCTAGCAAAACAGGAAGATTACTCAGCCCTATTATAGCCATTAAACATCTATTTCATTTGTGAAATGGCAGTTGTCAGTCAAACATTTCAAATGGGAAACCTTACTTTCCTAAAACTATTGCTATGACCTGTAAATAGCAGACCGGGCAATAAAAATCACAGACATCTGATGGTATGCTTTTGCCTGAAGAGTACACCGGAGTCCTCTATTCCTGTCACAGGCCCAGAAACTTCCAAGCCAAACACTATGGCTCTGTATCACGTTCAGCAAATGAAACCAAGGGAACGACAGCATGTTTTCTAGGAAATGTTTTAGGAGAGGGAAACTTCTGAGTCTGGAGCATCAACTGAAAAAGACCCGTCTTTTGTCCTTTGCCCAGCTGTGAGGCCACACAGCAGGCCAGTAGTGGCTGCAGGCCCCTTACAACTTGGAAACATTCTATATGCTAATGAGAGGTGGGGGTGGGTTGGGGAGAAGGAGATCAGAAAGACAACTACAATGTCAGGTATTTTCTCCAGAAATTTTGAGAAGTCCGTCGCTTTGCCCAAAGAGCTTTTTAGACACAAAAGACAATTGTACTATTTCATCCCTTCTGACACTTCATACCATGTAGGTATTTCCTCCCCCGGGATTTGGTTTCAGCCAACCAAAGCTTTTTCTTTATCATCCCTCCCTCTTTCTTAATAACAGGAAAAGAGAATGTATCCCTATGGTAATTACTGGCTTAAAGACAAAACACAACTCGGGTTCCCAACGCCATGATGAGAGAAAGCCATGGGCTGCTTCTTTGCGGATGTCTGCTGCTAATTTAACCTTTCCTCTACTGCCAGTACTCTTGTTTTATAGCCGCTAACCACTTTGCTTGCTCCCACGTCGTTTTGTTACAGCTGTTCTATTCTTCCCTTGCCTCCTGTTAATTTCTGCAGGTTTAGTGCCCTGTGAATTGTAGATTGGAGTCCTCGTGATAGTGCCTCTTTAATTAGAAGTAATTTATTGGCTGTCATCTCTCAAGGAGAACCAGATTGGCTGTGATAGCTTCTTGGCAGTCTCCAACCAGATGGACTTGTTTCCCTTGGGTGCTCAGATGCCAACACGATTTAGTTCATTCCCTGCGGAGGTGGGGACAGCTTGGCTCCTCCCAGGGGACCAGGACTGAGATAGGACTGTAGCTAAATGTGCTTACTTTCTCTCCAGATGGAAATGAGAAATGTTTTTGGCACTGCTTGGACTCTAAGAATATATCTGTACTCAACCTGGGATGATGCAAACCTTCTCAAAGTTTTTCACAGACAACCAAGAAAAACCAGGATGACTAGGTTCATGGATCTCAGACACCATTTTTTTTTTGCATAACTATTACTTTACAACTGTAAAAGCAACATCTAATCACAACCAACAGACGCAAGCTAGTGGAGGTGAACACACTGACAGTATCATTTGGCTCCTCACTCTGGGTCTTCCCTAGCAACAACCACAGCTAATAATTTTCTAGCACAGCACAGCACAGCACAGCACAGCACAGCACAGCACAGCAGTAACTTTCTAAGTACATATAAGCTTCGGATGCTGCTATTCGTTGTTTTTCTCTCTTCCTATACTCTTTTCTTCCTTTCTGGCTTGTAGCCACAATTAAAATTATGTATTTTCTTTCCTGTTTATTTCTTTTCTTCTTTCTCAGCAGATTATAAACTTCAGGAAGGTAGGGAAAGTCTGTTTAGTTCACAATGGTAACCTTATAATCTTAGTGCCTGTTACATGTTAGACAGACAATTAACACCTTCATTAAGAATACACACATGAAAGTAACTCTTCAGAGAGAAAGAAGGCTAGAGAAAAATCCCTGGGAACAGAGTCTGTTTGCATTTTCCTGCCAGAATGTTCTACGACTGTCCTATGGGATTTCAATTATGTGCATAATCAATTGTTCCTTGCACCACCCCTGGGAGACAGGTGGGAATGTTACTGTATTCACTTTCCCACTGAGGCAACTGAAGTCACTCAGGCTAATGAGATTTGCCCAAGGCCAATGTCAATATAGGTGCTGAGTCAAGCTGAAGACGGTGGCCCCAGGTCCCATATCCAGTCTCTCATAATCGGGTTCTTTCCCATTATGCTTCAGGTGTCAGGAAGGATGAACACGGGGTCTAGAGGCAGACAGACCTGGGTTTGAATTCCAACACAGCCCAATCACTACTCCTTGGAACATGCTATCCAATACTGACTTTCTAAGCTTCTGCTTCCCCACGTGGGGCATGACACTACTCATCCTTCAGGGTTGTGAGAGCTATAGTGTGTCTGGTACAGAACAGGTCTTCCAAAATATTAGTTTTCTCCATCTCTCCTTCCCAAAATATTAAAGACTAGAGCTTTGTCAATTGCAACTTAAGACCTCTGGATTCTTTTTAGAAGTGTCTCTTTCAAAAGGAGCTAGATAGGGCCCGGCGGTGTGGCCTAGTGGCTAAAGTCCTCGCCTTGAAAGCCCTGGGATCCCATATGGGTGCCGGTTCTAATCCCGGCAGCTCCACTTCCCATCCAGCTCCCTGCTTGTGGCCTGGGAAAGCAGTTGAGGACGGCCCAAAGCTTTGGGACCCTGCACCGCGTGGGAGACCCGGAAGAGGTTCCTGGTCCCGGCTTTGGATTGGCGCGTACCGGCCCGTTGCGGCACACTTGGGGAGTGAAACATCGGACGGAAGATCTTCCTCTCTGTCTCTCCTCCTCTCTGTATATCTGGTTTTCCAATAATAACAAAATCTTAAAAAAAAAAGGAGCTATATAATAACAAGTGTCTAGTGGTTCCCAGATTCTATTAATTTATTTGCTGCTGCTTCATGAATTTTTATGGCATTAATGCAAGGTCAGTCAGGGAAGTTCTGATCTCAACAGCTCCGTCAAGGGGGCCAGCTGGATCTCAGAAGGCAAGGATCAGAGCATCCTTCACACAAAACTATCATGAATTCCCCAAGCCTGCAGCAAAACCTGTGTGGACCATGGTGCATGCCCAGCTCTCACTCAGACTGGCTCAGCCTAAGGGTTTTCATTGAGTGCCAAAATGAGCTATTGCTTTCCAATTTGAACCTCAGATAGAGGGAAGATCAAACACAGGGAAGGCAGCAGAACCTGCTTTAGAAAAGAAGCGAGGCTACTTCAGAGTAGTCATCAAGTGACGGCGGGTGAGTGCAGCAGGGATGGGTGGGGTAGAACCCATGGGAAACCTTCTCTAATCTGAGTTACAAGGCTGTCTCACTCAATCAGCATGTAGTCACTGAGCATCTATCTACTTGTGCAAAACCCTCAAGTAGCTCAGGGAGTCTGGACAAGAATGTAAAGATAAAATAAGATCTGTGTCTGGACAGCCTTCTGCTTGAACTGGTTGTACTGCAGATCCTAGATGAACACTGAGTCTTAGAAGCCTCTACAAAGGGAGACTCCAATACTAAGGAATGCATCCCCAGAGTACGAATCCCTTCCTTTCTCTCAGGTGTGTACCCAAAAGTGCCCTGACAACTTGCCCTTTCTTTGGCTTTCTGCAATGGTTCCTTTGGTTCTCTCCATCCCTTTAATATCCTACTTTTGTTTTTCCAGCAGAGATCTCTATTTACTTCCCAAGCTTATCCCTGACATATCTCACATTCCTGTTGTCCAGGAAAAATTCTGGGGGACTCAAGTCTTCCTTTTTCCCGATACAGTCTCTTTGGGGTTTCATTGTTCCTTCTTGGATTATTGACTAGACACTGGGAGTTGGGGCAGGGTGAGGGAGGGGGTGCGGCAGAAGAGGCAAGTTCCTCTGCCAAGCCTCAGTCCAGGCATCAGGAAATTCCCCTAGCATGGGCTGCTTTCTTGGCCAAGGACAGTAAAAGCACTGGGAAACAGGCAGCTGCTGGAAACCTGAAGGTATCTTGGAAGGCCAGCTACATGTTCAAAGTCTGCAAAGGGCTGTATCCACATACATATTGCTTCTGCAACTGAAGCCTTAGCAGATGGTTTGTATTGTGTGTGTGTCGGGGGGTGGTAGTGTGCAGTGAGAGGGAGGTTGCACCAAGGTTTCAGGGGGATGGTGTGACAAAGATGGCTTAAGATGTTAGGGAGTTAGTATTTGGAAGCAGCCCACAGCACAACTCATGAGCACAGGAAGACAAGAGGCTACAGGACAGTCACTTGTGCTGTTGGTAGGAGCTGGAGACACAGCCCAGGATGTGTCTGACCCTGCAGGGTCAAAAAGGTATCAAGGACAGAGGACACTGAGGTGCCACCAGGAAAGAGCTCCTCATTGAGACTGTTCCAAGTTCAAAGCTCCTTTGTGTCACAGTTCACCTTGCCAGTCAGCACCAATGAACACTAAGGCAAAAGGCAGGGGCTGCAGGGAATTGGGGGGTGAGAAGGAGGTGTCGTTTGTTTGAGAGGAGACGTGGGGAGAAAGGTCTCGGGATGTGGGATACTCTGACTCATGGTCATTAGCAATGTGAGCTGCTCCCATAACCTTTAGGCAGCGACTTGAACCACGGGGGTAGCATCGGTGGTCCACAGAGCAGTTGTCGCCATCAGCATCCTTCACAGCATCATTCACAGTCTATAGTGGCTTCATTTATTTATTCTCTGCCAAATGACACCATATCCTCATCCCATGGCCGTTGCTTCAGAGCAGACACCATGCCTGCCGTGGTCACACCTGGATGGCTGGCACTGACTGGAACATTGCCTGGCATCTGGACAGCCCTCTTAATGAATGAATCTTAAGAGCAGTTACAGGAATAGAGCGGGATCTCTTCCAGGTCTAACCAGTATTGCTTTAACACACAAATGTATTTTGGAAATCAGAGTGGGAAAACAGCCGTGGCCTTATGGAGGAGGATGGGTGCTTCATAAAAGGGGTTTTCTGGAAAAGGAAAGGTTTTAAAACCAACCACAACAACAACAAAAAAAATCAGCCTGGCAGCCTGGTGACACTGTGAAATATGAATACACATGATCCTTGATTCAGGACAGAGTCTTGCCTTGCCCAGATAGCCCATTGTAAAGTGAAACTTATAGATCAAAAGTGTACTTAATACACACCTAACCTATGAGCATGCGAGCTTAGCAGCCTAGTCTATGGTATGGAAATGGTAGCTTTCCCTTTCAATCCTGAGGCTGCCCAGGCCTGCTGCCACTTCTCAGAGTCACGAGAGAAGAGCCTACCATATACCATTAGCCAGGGCAAACCCCAAATCCAAAGTTTGAAATTGCTTCTATTGAATACATATTGCTTTCAACACCCTCAAAAGTCCACAAAACCAAAGCTGGGCCAGACTAAAGTTAGAAGCTTAGAACTCAATCCAGGTCTCCCCCATGGGTAGTAGGACCCCAGGTACCTGGGCCAGCACCTGCTGCCTCAGAAGGTGTTTATCAACAGGAAGCTGGAAGCGGAAGCAAAATCAGGTTTCAAACCCAAGCACTTTGATACAGCATGTGGGTATCCCAAATGGCATCTTTTCCATGGTGCCAAATGCCCACCAGTGATTTTTAAATTCTTGTATTCTAACCACAGAGCACATCCTCTGCTGACTGGAATATAAAGTGGTACCATCACTTTAGAAAGTTCTTGGTCAATATCCATTAAAATCAAATACACCCCTATCCTGAGACCTGGCAATTCCACTCCTAGTTATATACCCCCCCAAAAAAGTGGATGCCCACCAAAAGGTATGATGCAAATGTTAATTGCTCAGTTGTGCACAATGGCCCCAAACTGGAAAGGATTTAAAATATCCATCAAGTAGAATGACAGATAGTGCACTATACATGACTATGAAAGCAAAGTATTTCAGCTCACAACATGGATGATTTGCACAAGGATTATGTTAAGCAAAAGAAGCCAGACACAAAATATGCACTTAAGCAAACACACTTTCTGTAGAAGGTCAATAGCAAAGTCCTATTCCTGCTGATTCAGCAAAATGCCCTGCAGCAACCTCCACCCCCACTCTCTGGTTCCTGGTAGATTCTGCTGTTCAACCTTACCTCTCCAGTCCGAAGGCCATTCTGCTTCTGGGACGGAGGGCCTGAGCCAAGGCTCTGGGGATTTGGGCACTGGGTCCCACAGCTCATCTTCTTCTCTGGATTGGATATTCCACCTGGTGCTGAAGATCGGGGTACACCATTGGAGGGCAGGCCATCTTCCAGCGCACCTGCAGGAAGGAAGCAGAGGGTGGCACTGGAGCCTTGCACTTGGTGCTTATTGCAAACAATTCCAGGATTGTGGAGGAAAAGACAGAGAAATTCAGCATCACCAGAAACCCCACCGCACAGAGCTCTCCATTTCTACTAGAACCTGTGTGCTTTTTCATAAACATGAAGTTGTTTTTAAAGATTTATTTATTTTATTATAAAGTCAGATATACAGAGAGGAGGAGAGAGAGAGAAAGATCTTCCGTCCAATGATTCACTCCCCAAGTGAGCCGCAACGGGCCGATGCGCGCCGATCCAATGCCGGGAACCAGGAACCTCTTCCGGGTCTCCCACACGGGTGCAGGGTCCCAAAGCTTTGGGCCGTCCTCGACTGCTTTCCCAGGGCACAAGCAGGGAGCTGGATGGGAAGTGGAGCTGCCGGGATTAGAACCGGTGCCCATATGGGATCCTGGGACATTCAAGGCGAGGACTTTAGCCACTAGGCCACACCGCCGGGCCCATATAAACATGAAATTTTAAAAATAATTTTGGAACCTGACATGTTTACTTAATCATACATGGAGTGTATGTCTGTGCCATCAAATGTTCCACCATGCTACTTTCTACACATGTTTGTCAGTATGTGGATGCATCCCATTGACCTAAGATATCCTTTGGTTGGATATCTGTCTGCACCTGTTCATAGTGAAATAGCATGCAGTGAAAGCTTAATTCTTAATTACTTCCTTGGGACAAATTCCTAGAAGTGAAGTTGCTGGCGGGAAGGTTATGGAGAGATTTTTGCATAGTTGCACCTCAAAGCGTAGGACTGCCTGTGTTTCCCCTGTAACAAACACTAAGAAATGATAGAGAAAAGTTTCTATTAACCAGTCATGCTGAAAAGCGACAGGAGGGCTGCACTACACTGAGGAATTCACAGGGATGACAAGTATCTAACTGGAAGGAGGAAATGCAGCCCACGAAGCACAAGCAAGGGTGCCGAGTGGGAAGCAGGAAGCCGACAGAGGCCCTGCAGCTGCCACAGGGAGGTCAGAAGTGCCAGGTGTCGCTGCCATTCTACTCTCCACATGCTGGAGACCAGACTGCAATGACAGAAAGGTCTGTTAGGGAACTGGCTCAGAGAGGGGTGGTGCACTTAAGGGCATGGGACATCAGAGAGAAAGAGAAACCCCAGGGAAGAAGACCATGCAGAGAACTAGGCCAAGAGCTTCCTCCCCCTCTCTGCCCTTGCATGGGCTCTTCAAGAGCTGCAGCTGACAATTCCAGCAGGAAGCTTCGGATCTGAAACCTGGCAGAAAAAGCAGGATATGCAAGAGTTGGGCAGGTGCAACACTAACAGAGGGATACATTGAACTGCAGAAGGTGGACATGCCGAAAGGAAAGGTAGCTAATAAGAAAAGAAAAAAAAATTAAAATAAGCATGATAGATCAAAAAATAAAGATTTATTTAGAGACATATAGGAATTAATCCTGACTATTAAGATGTAAGGAGAAAACAACAGAAAAGCTATGTAGCAAGGTGGTTAAATAGCAGTTGAGTGAGCTGGAGAGGGGAATTAAGGAATTCTCCTGGATGACAGCTCCAAGGAGCAGTGGGATAATGAATAACACAGTAGGAAACTCACATGATAGAAGCCCAGCAACCTTGATATAATAGGAGTTTTAGGAAGCAAGGGTAGAAAAAGAAGATTGAGGGGGGCAAAGAGTAGCAGAAGTAGTAGGTCAGGAATTCTCAGAACTGAGGAGAGACGAGAAACACCAGTCTAAAATCCCTGTGAGGCCCTTGACAAGATAAAAAAAAAATGGAAACCAAAATGCACAGTGCTTGGCGACATTTCAGAATATCAGCAATAATAGGAGCATCCCCAGAATGAGGAAACACCCAGAATGAGAATGATGCCAGTCTCTCATCAGCAACCCATAGAACCACATCACCATGACTTCAAAGGCCTCTTAATCTTGCAATGTATTACCAGATTCACCTCCATGAATCTTTCTCCCTGTTGTCTTTTGGCCAACAGAACAGGAAGGAGTAATACTCCCCAAATCCTCACTAATGGGGAGTATTCTCTTTTTCTGTTTTTCATCTTTGCTGATTTAATAAACAAAATAAAGAATCTCATTGCTTGAGTTTATGCCTTTTGATTTAGTACAGATATTATATTACTAACTGCTTATTAAATAATGGTATAGCTTTTTAAATAATTATCAAATCAGCTACCTTTCCTTTTGGGTCTTTGCCTTGGTTTGCTTTTAATCAGACTTAAAACAAAGCAGATCCTCTCCTTGGGCACTGAGCAATGATCTGCCATGAGGCAGGTATCAGAGATCCGGTGTACTTAATACTCCAAGGGCGGGGAGAAGGATTGGCTGAGCAGGGCTGATAAGGCTGCAGTTCCCACGCAGTTGCGACAGCAGGAGTCCACAGGACACACATATTTCTGTGTCACTTGCTCTGCCATATGCTAAAAGGTTATAAAATCTAGAAATCTAAGTTTAGGGGCTGGCATTGTGGTATAGCACATTAAGCTACTACCTGCAATGCTGGCATCCCATATGGATGCCAGTTCAAGTTCCACCTGCTCCAAATCCAGCACCCTGCTAATGCTCCTGGGAAAACAGAGGAAGGCAGTCCAAGTTCTTGGGTCCCTGTACCCAAGTAGGAAACCAGGAAGAAGTTCTGGGCTCCTGACTTCACCCTGGCATAGCTCTGATGTTGGAAGTGAACCAGTGGATGGAAAATCTTTCTCTCTCTCTCTCGCTCCTTCACCTTTCAAGTAATAATAATAATAAAAACTTAAAGAAATTAAAACTTAATACATTGAAAGTCACAATAGAAAATACCTGGTCCACAGCTTCTTAACTAGCAGGTCCCCACCTATTCCAGATGCCAGAGAAGTGGATGCCTTCTCTTCTTATCCTTTGTGGTCTCCTTCCTCCACCAGCCACAGTCTACCTCCCCTTTTCTTCCCATCTCCTTTCTACCTAGTTCCAAAAGAGGTCAGCATTGCACAGGCATGAGTACCCCAGCACAAGGGTCAAATATCTAACCCCCTCTTCCCTGCAAGTAATTGCTTCTTGGCCATCTCCTGGGCCTAAGGGAGTGCACACTTGCAGTATGGATCAGATGAACCCCATAAAGACTCTGGAAGCAGGCTTGAAGTGATCTGGACTAGATTCTAGGGTCCCAGCAGCTACAAAAGAGCTTACTGTTATTAATCAGCTGTGGAATAAGTGTAAAAACTGTGTGCAAGCATTCAGAAATGTCTGTGCAACTTGACATTGCTGAACATCCAAACTTGAACTTGTTTGAACAAGGTAGAGGTTATCTCGGGTGCTATCAAATTGATGTGATATGACATAAGTGATATGTACAGTAGAGTTACACATTTGTCTGTTCTGGATTTCAGGAAGGCAGTTGGAGGGGAAGCAACCAGTCCTAAAGGAGGGTTAGGAAATTTGGTAGGGATACCAACGGTCCCTGGGTAACTTGTCTGTGGGGGAAGGGTGTAGCTAATCAGGTGAGAAGGGCAGTTGTTCCTCTTAGCTAAGCCAATGGTGGAACTGCCTTCAGTACTTGGAGCTGGTGAGTGGGACTCAAGGCTGGCCAGTGCTGCCTTTGCCATTCACTACAGTGTACCAGACTTGGGTTGAACATGGTTGAGAGGCCCCCACCACTATTGTTTGGATGTTGAAGGTTCACTAAAGGCCCAGATGCTAGAATGTTGGTCTCCAGGCGGCACTGTTTGGAGCACGTAGAACACTTAGGAGGTGGCCCCTGGTGCAGGGTCCTTAGGCCATCAGTTGTGTAGCCTTGGAAGGTGGTTCTCATGTGACCTCCTGTTGCCAAAGTCCAAATTTGGGCCCCTCTAATCTCTCTCTTCTTCTTGGCTCAGTATGTGATCTTTTCTCTCCACTAGCTCTGTTACCTGCCACAGACACCTGGACTTTTAACTTCCCAAACTGTAAGCTGAACAAACTCCTCTTTTCTTGGTAAGTAGCTTGCCTCCAGGTTTTTGAGGCAGTGATAAAAAACTAGGGAGTGTGCCTACTGAGTCAACCATTAAATGCACCCAGATCATTCTGGATATTCTCAAACCTCTCTTTGTCCAGAGAGACAAAGGTTGATCACTGAGACCACTTTAGATCCTCAGCAGCCCAGAGACAGACAGCACCAGATGACATGGGATTAGGAAATGCCACTAACTAGTCTCTCCACAACGCCCTCACCTTCCCTCAGTGTGCAGCCTCAAAAATCTTTCTCCTTTGCTCTGTAATGTCCCTAAACCTATACTGTCCCTTGTGAAAGATGCTGTATGAGTTGGAGTTCTCAGCCCCATCGTTGAGATTTACTTGTTCTCTGGGGATCTCCAATTCTGTGTGAAATATACATATCTGTTTATTTCTCTCTTATTTTGTCTTTCCTTATAGGGAGTCCATCCCAGCTGGGAATTAAGGATGCAGGGAAAGATTAATTAGTGCCTGCCCAGACCCTGCCACTCTGCTCTCACTTTTCCCCCAATTGCAGCAGTTGCTGGCTTCTAATGACTCACCCAGCCCCCTTCTCCTGATGCTGGCCACTTGTATCAGCATCAGCCCATGGCCAATGGCAATGATCAGCAGAAAGTGCATGTCTCTGTGTGTGTGTGTGTGTGTGTGTGTGTGTGTGTAGGAGGGATATTACAGGGTTAATAGTCTTATGCCTCTGAGCATCCCCTGTTCCTTAATTCTAAAGCGCCCCATGGGATCAGGCTGAGACTTTGATTAACCCTGAAGCCTTGTCACTGGTCAGTTCCTGCTCCCAACCCTTCCTGCTTCCTTTGCACTCTTCCTTACATGGGTCTCCTGCCAGGAATCACTGGTGCCAATTCCCATCTCGGGTTCTGCTTCTAGTAGAATGGACTCAAGACAGAATCTGCACCCTGCTTGCTGGATTTCTTCTGCCCCTCCAGACTTCTCTCCCTGTTCTATCTCCCAGGAGACTGACCAGGCTGCGCATGTCAAAAAGCTGTTTTCCCAGGAGTTTCTAGCTGGATTGGCCAATTGGAGACGCTAGTGAGTGAACTGTGTGGTTGAGATGAGGTCTTTATTCCCTTAGCTCCTCCCCTACAAGTTGTCCTCTACACACTTCCACAGCAGAAGAGGCTACAGAACCAAGAAAAACCCAAGGCATTATGCAGCTGTAAGTTCCTTGATGACTCCAGCTTTGGGAAGAAGGGGTGACAGAAGAGAGAAAAGGGATTCATGGAGGCAATTTGGGGGGAGTTCACAGAATTTGTGGGCAGGCTGAGACACAGAGAGAACACCCAGACCTGCAGAATGCTGTTATGAAAGCTGCAGTGTCAGACCCTGGATTCCTACTTGATGTCCACACCCTAGCACATGGTAAACCTGGAAAGTCAGAGCAATTATACTTAATTCCTTCAAGAAATTGAAGTTTAAATCAGGCTCTGTCTGTTTTCAAAGCCGTGATACTAACAAAGATTTCCTTCCAAAAAACACGCAGGTAAACAAGGCTCAAATTTTAGTGAGAACGAGACCACCCAGGATGTTAAAATGTGGATCCCTACACTCACTACTCCAGAACTTCCCATTCAGTGGGGACCCAGGAATAAACACTATAACAAGTTTCCCCACACTGACACTGGGGATGTAGAGGTGTGCCTATAGTATACGAATATAGATATGTACAAACCTATCTCTATCTCCGTCAATCAATCAATCAATCAATCATTTAAATGTCGGGCATAGAGAGCTACATCCATGCTAGTTTTGAGTTGCACACTGAATGCTTGTTATGGTTTGAATGTGTCCTCCAGAGGTTCATGTGCTGAATCCCTGGGAGGTATTGAGAGTAGATTTAATCCAACTATGGTGCTTAGAGGTGGGGCCTTGGGAGGTAAGATTTGATAAGATCATTACACTGGAACCCAGTGATTCAATACTGGTGGCTTCATAAGAAGGAAAAAAAAACCCAGAAGGAATACACACACATACATGCATACACACACATGTGTGTACATGCGTATGCTCCCTGTACCTTGCCATGTGATGGCCTGTGTCACCCTGGGCATCTTATCAACCAAAAAAAGAGTTATAGTTCCTTGATCTTAGACCATGAGCCAAAATAAACCTCTCTTCTTTACAAAGTGATCTGGCCTCAGATAGGTCATTATAATGATAAAAACAGGACTAATACAATATTTATCTATATATTTTCACAGGAAATCCTGGAACAGTATACTAAGAGACATTTGTGTGCCCCTGGAGAATGTCTTTTATTGACACTCCTCACAAAACTTTCTTTGCATCCCAATGAAAAGCCAAATCATGGACTGCCTGAAAATAGAAAGGAAGCTCTGTCCAAAGCTTGCTGATGAACTGCAACCACTGACTTCTTGCCAGCACTCCTTGCTAATTTGGAACTGCAACTGGGCAGACGAGCAGAGTACAGACATTAATAATGGCAGCAGGAAGCCGTATGGAGAGCAGACCAAGGGGCAGGTCCTCCTTAACCCAAGCACCTGGCTTTTCTTGGTGAAGGTGACCATGGAGTCTTGGCCAGTCATCAGAAACCACCTCTAGAGCACTCCTCTCAATGACAAGAAACCAACTGGATATTAGCCTTGTATTTGGGGCACATCTTCTAGTCAAGTAAATTCAAATTTTGATTTGCCAAATGCTGTCTGAGTTCAGATCTGATCACATGGTTGATGACAATTCTGTCTGAACTGAAGTATAAATTAAATAAAAGTGATTACTCACCCACTGAGAATTTGTCTCTTCATCTTTTAAAATTCGTCAGCACAGAAAGGTGTCTGTCATTTCTTTAATCATATGAATAATTTGTCTAGCACATACCCTGTAGAATATGAACATGACCTTTGCATGTCTATTTTCAATCATTTTAGAAAATAGGGAGTAACCTTTACATTTATGGTAAATGGGTTTTTAGACAAAATTCAATGAAGAAAGAATAACTTTTCAAAAAATGTTCTGAGAAACCTGAACATGTAAAAGGATGAAGTGGATGCCCTACCTCACACCATGCACAGGAATTACACTGAAAGGTTTGAGTATCTAAATGTAAAGGCTAGAACTAGAAAACACTTAAAACTTGGGTACAAATTTTCATGACTTTGATTAGGCATCCAATGGAGAAATGAACCAAAGTATATACATACAGTGGAATACTATTTGATAATACACAAATTGAAGTACCAATACATGTCTCAATAAATCTTAAAACATCATGCTAAGTCAAAGAAACTAGTTATAGAAGGCCAGATGTCCTAGGGTACCATTTTATTTCTGACATGTTCAGAAACAGATCATTCTCTCTGGATAGAAAAGTAGGTTCCTGGCTACCTAGGGAAATGGTGGGAATGAGAAGTGGTCACTAAGAAACATGGGGTTTCCCTTCAAGGCAATGACAATGTTCCGAGATCGATGGTGGGGACTGACCAGCACAATTCTGAGAATTTTACAAGAAACAATTAATGGTACATATCTGATACTTGTCTGTATGGCATGCTCATTACAATTCAAGAAGGGTTTATTTTAAACATGGTGGGCAACACATTTTGGAATGCAATTTTGACTTAAGAAAATAAGGCTACAGCAGCTTTGGACTTGGGAGAGACTGACTAGTGTGTGCTTGTGCGATTCTTGACAACTGCAGTCACATCAACAAGGAGGCAGCTGTTCCCATGATGGACCACCAGCCTGTCAGCTCTGCTCTTGGCCCAACAAGTTCTTTTTAAAAAGTATTTGTGTCCATTTCAAGTAGAAGGATTCAATCAGTTAAAGTGTTTTAATTTTTCCAATGTTAGGAAAAAATTAAAGCAAACCATCAACTCTCTGGCATTGCTTGGATATTAAACCTATCTCTATGCTACAATTTGGGGATATGAAACATTTACCTACCCAAACCCTTTATTCTTCTAAAATTTAATCGGGAGCTTGTAGCTTATTAAACAATTACTCAAACACAGAGCCATGCAGAATTAAATCATAATGCATAATTGCTTAGCCATTAGAATAGTAAGAGCTGGGATATCTGGCAATATTAAATGTTCAAAGAGCGTTCTCTCCTATACTGCCGGTAGGAATACAAATACAACTATTTGGTCAGGCAATTGGCAGAATCTAATCAAGTTTGAAATGGGCACACCATTATGACTCAGCAATCTCAGTCCTCAGTGTCTGCACAGACTCCTCACCATCACACAGAGAGGCCTGAGAATGTTCTTTATACTGCCAACCTGGGGGAAATGCACTCAGCACACACATTCAGCAGCTGGATAACTACTAAACCAACTACGGCTTGCCTGGTCTACGGAATTCCATAAAACCACTTAAAAATATGCAGTAGACTTAGAAAGATGGAAGCTGATTATATAATGATTATAAACATGTACAGCATAGAGTACAAGCACATAGACAAACGACAGCTTTTATGCTGAAAAAAACATTACATCTTAGGTTGTTATTCTTTTTAAGAAAAGTATATATATACACACACGTGATATATATACACATAAATTCTCTTTATATATATTTATTTATATAGTGTGTATGTGTGTGCACACACCCTGCAAGGCTCTTAGTGGGCTCTCCTGCCCCTTGTGGCCTCATAGCTTCATTCTCTGTCCTCTGCGCTCCAGTCTTACAGGACATCCAAGTCACCCACCGCCACGATCTTCCCGTAAACTGCCAGTTTGAGACCTGGCTGCTCTACTTCTTATCCAGCTCTCTGTTTACAGCCTGGGAAAGCAGCAGAAATGGCTCAAGGCATTGGGCCCTGTACCTTCATGGGAAACCTGGAGGAAGCTCTTGGCTTCTGGCCCCAGAACAGCCTAACTCTAGTCATTGTGGACATTTTGTGAATCAGCAGATGGGAGATTCTCTCTCTCTCTCTCTCTCTCTGCCACTTCCTCTCTTGGTAACCCTGCCTTTCAAATAAAAAATTTAAAATATGAAACTTTAAAATATATACTAAAAATAAAAAATAATCTTAAGTTTCATGCTATATGCGGCATCTACTTCTGCAAGTGTGTAGTATCACTCCCACTTTAGCCCCGAGCATAAGTGGCTCAGAGAGCCCAAGAACAGGCCAGCGGTAGAGCCAGGATGGAAAGCCCAGCTCTGTGTGATTCCAATGATGTCTTGCATCTCACTCCCGTCTACTTAGCAGCATAAGGCCTCACTATTATGGCCTCCATTTCCTTGGCTACAAACTAAGAATTGTGTTATCTACATTGAAGATTGCTGATCAAAGAGGGAAAAAGGTAGATGAGCTGGCACAAAGGGTGAATTTCACAGCTTCACACACTCAGGTACAACAACATGTTGAATTCAGGGCAAAGATGAGGCATTTATTTAGTGAGTGGAAGAATGGAGAAAAGGGGTTGGGACAGGAGAAGACCAGCCTTGCCAAGCTCACCACTCTGCCCCCATCCAGTCAAGGTGTAGCAAGCCCAAAACTGAGACTGGAGACGAAGGAGCTTGAGACGCCAATCAGGAAGTCTGACACTGAACTGAATTGGAGATGCGGCATGACAGTGTAGCCAGCTGTCACATCAACGTGTGTCACATGCAGTTACAGGGCTGAGGGAAACAAATAACAAAGTGGGGCCAATGTTGTGGTGCAGTGGGCTAAGCTGTCACTTGTGTGACACCCACAACTCTTATCAGAGTGCCAGTTCAAGTCTCAGCATCCCTGCTTACACTCCACTCCCTACTAATGCTCCTGGGAAAGCAGCAGAAGACAGCTCAAGTGCTTGGGCCCCTGCTACCTATGTGGGAGACCCGGATGGAGTTCCAGCACCTGGTTTTGGCTTAGCCCAGACCTAGCTATTGCGGACATTTGGAGAGTGGACCCAAAGATGGAAGTGCTCTCTCTCTCTTTCTCTCCCAGCTCCCTTCTTCTTTCTCTCCTTTTCCCCTACCCCACCCATCACTCAAATAAATAAATCTTTAAATAACAGCAATAATAAAGCATCATGTGCCCAAGTACTCTCCCTCTGTGCCTCCTCATCTTTTCCTGAAGAATAGGTCACCGGGCTTGGCTAGCTGCCAGGACTTTGTCATTATGAACAGAAAAGGGCAGAGCCAGAGATACTGACCACGGCTGGGGGATGGGCAGAGGCTGCATCATGTAGCTCTGTGCCAAGTCTTTATAGTGCCTCTCTGATGTGCCAGGTCTGATCTAAGGCTTGGCATGCAAAGGTGACTAAGTTTGTGTCCTTTGGTGATGACATGTATGATGCTGGGAAGAGAGAAGTCTATAGGTTACAGGCCAAAGGGAGGCACGGGCCAGGCCATGCATGGCCACTTGTAGCCTGTGAAACTGTCTGGAGGACATCCTACAGGTAATGACAGCCTTGGGACTGCATAGAAGGACCCATGTGAAGGACTCAAGCCTGACGCCAGGGAGTCAGCCAGAGGAGGTCTTTTCTTTGAACCTGACCATCTTCTAGAGCTGCCTTTACCACTTCAGTGTATGTTGGAGAGGATTATCTTCCCAGCTGGACTCATCAAATGGGAAAGAACTCTGAGAAGGCTGTAAGGAAATTAGGCAACTGAACAAAAATGACTTTGTCCCAAAAGTTCCCCTGATAAAAGGAATGAAACATCCAGGAAGAAGGAGGGGGAGGGAAACAAAGCAACAGCCAATCCATCAGGATATTCATCCACAACCTGACTCAGGGAAACAGGTTTCCAGTAACAACTTCAAAAGGACACAGAATGAACAAGATGATACTACTTACTATAATGCTCCCTGTTAGTGCTGTAGTAGCTGGGAATGCCCCCAGATCACTTTCCTTTCTTAAAAACCTTTGTTTGGGCCCAGCATGGTAGCCTAGTAGCTAAAACCCTCACCTTGTATGCACCAGGATCCCATATGCATGCCAATGCATGTCCCGACTGCTCTACTTCCCATCGAGCTCTCTGCTTGTGCCCTGGGAAAGCAGTCGAGGGCGGCCCAATGCCTTGGAACCCTGTACCCACATGGGAGACAAGGAAGAGGCTCCTGGCTCCTGGCCAGATTAGCTCAGCTCTAGCTGTTGCAGCCATTTGGGGAGTGAACCAGTGGATGGAAGATTTTTCTGTATTTCCTTCTTTCTGTAGATCTGCCTTTCCAATAAAAATAAATAAATCTTTAAAAAAAAAACCCTTTGTTTATTATCTTTATTTGAAAAGTAGTGATACAGAGACAGATGAAGGAAGATCTTCCCTTTTCTTACTCCCCAAACACACACCTGGCCCTGTCCTGAATGCTCAGAGATGCTGAGGGTTCAATATCGGAGGAACAGGGTAGAAGCGCCCCCTGGTGGGTGGGAGGACGAGTATGGGGTATACTGGTTAAACTGCTTGGGATGATAGCACACAGTATCACAGTATCTAGGATCAAGTCCAGCCTCTGCTTTAGATACAGCTTCCTGCTAATACACCTGCAAGACAGATTGTGGTCCTAACAGCTGAGTGCTCCTGCCACTCACATGGTGGAACAGGATGTTGTTCCTAGCCCCTGGCTTCAGCCTTCCTCCGCCCCATCTACTCTGGGCATCTGGGGAGTGAATCAGCAGATGAAAGACCCCTCCTTTCTCCTTCCCTCTGCCTTTCAAATAAAGAAAACTTAAAGCAAAACACTATCACTCTGCTGATTTGATTTTATATTTCTAAAACACAGGATCAACTCACGAATTCCCAGTTCCTGTCCCTCCAGTTTTTTCTTTTATGATTTATTTATTTCTTTATTTTGTAAATCATAATTACAGACAGAAATGTAAAGACAAATCTTCTATCTTCTGGTTCACTCCCCAGATAGCCACAAGGGCCAACTTTGGGCCAAGCCAAAGTCAAGGGCTTCGTCTGGGTACTCCACGTCCCACAGTTCAGCTCTGAACGATTCCCTGCTCCTTCTAAGTGGCCAAGGTTTCCCTCCCAGGCCAGGCTGTTTCCTGGGAGCAAAGGCTCTCAGCCAGCCCAGCTGCCTGTCCACTGCTCTCCAGGGAGTCTTGGTATTTCAGCTGTCCATCTCATTTATACTGTGTTTTTCTCAGTCATAGTCTTAGAAAAAAAATCTATTATTGATTCTTGAATTAATTTTATATTATTAAGCTGTATTTATTACATTATATATTTTAACACAAAAATTTAAGGTGAAACTATACTAGTTTGACATGAACAAATGTGAACATTCCATGTCTACATGAGGGACTTTGCAAAAAGGGCTAGTGTACTGAGAGATCAAGTGGCAGCCAGGAACAGTGAAATCACCTCATTGCTTCCCTGTAAGCCCTTTCACAGCAGAGACCAGTGAGACCTGAGCTAGATTAAGTTTGGAAAATTCCACAATAGTGAGGCACGACATCACTCACAACCCTCCAGTCACACATGAGGATATCTGCTGACAGGCATGGGGCTGGGAATCCCAGAAAGCACAGTCACACCCCTATGTTCTTGGTTGCTGGGGCTTGGGCATTGTCCCACATGTCCTGGAAGAGCAGAGAGGGGGCGGTCCAGGCAACTTCACTCGGGGGTCTCCGGGGCAGTAGAAAGAAGAGCTTGCATGAGGAAAACGCCTTGAGGGAGGCAGAAAACCAGCCCATGGCAAAGGGCTGGAGCCTAGTGACAAGAAACAGAGTCTGGGACCCGGGACGGTAGCCTAACAGCTAAAGTTCTTGCCTTGAATGCATCAGGATCCCATATGGGCACCAGTTCGTGTCCTGGCAGCCCTGCCTCCCATCCAGCTCCCTGCTTGTGGCTGGGAAGCAGTGGAGGACAGCCCAAAGCCTCGGGACCCTGCACCCACATGGGAGACCTGAAAACAGGCTCTGGGCTCCTGGCTTTGGATCAGCTCAGCTCTGGCCATTGCAGCCACTTGGGGAGTGAATCATCAGACAGAAGATCCCTGTCTCTCCTCCTCTCTGTATATCTAACTTTCCCATAAAAAGAAATACAATTCTTAAAAGAGAGAGAGTCTGAATTTTTCAAAAAGAACCAGATTGACCCACCACATCCTCAGGGGCCCTGCCTATCTGATACCGAGGCACTGTGGTTTGAGGAGCTGGCCTGGCTGGCACACAGAGCTGTCTTCTCAGCCCTTCATGCCACCTCTGCATTACCTGACCTCTACCAGCAAGGAACCTCCCCAAGACCCAGTTTTCTCATGAATGAAACAGACCCAAGTTCTTGCCTCACAGGGTGCCTGACCACATGCCAGGAACCACTTAGAGGGGAGCAGCAAGTGCCTCCTGCACCTCCACTCTTACTGGCTGCTGTGACATGATGGGCCCTGGTGTGGGGTCACCTTGCAGATGATTGAAGCATGGCTTCTGCCCTGAAGGGGCATGGCATCTCATTCTTCAGTTCCATTTCACAAATGCTCACATTGTGTGGAACTGGGTGTGGGGGCACTACAATGAGGACCAACAGGAGACCCTGGAGACTAGTAGAGAGCAGAGGAGGCTGATTCCGGGTCCCCAGGCAGTACCGGGTGGCTAAGGAGACAAGAGCATAATCTTTTGCTTTATGTTTCAAGTTCAAAGCCCTCTGCATACTGCGACTATGGTACCAGTGATTTGGCTGCTGCTTGTCTGCAGTGCTAGATGGTCACCCCTGGAAGTTAGGTGCCATGGCTGACTTGCTCTCCACTACATTCTTAGCATCAGTTCTTAGAAGAAATACTCCACAAAAGGGCTTGCTGTGAATGTAGGCAGCATCTGTTCATGATTCTGAACTCAGGAGTATTTCAGTGTGCTCAGTACTCCTCCCTCCTAATGCTGTTAGGAAAACAATTTGCAATCCGCAAAGTTCCTGGAACTGCAGAAAGGCCATTTCCAGCTAATGCACATTGTGAGTGAGGAGTCATCAATTGTGCCTGTCTGTTGTCCTCCTTTTGGAGACGAATGGTGGGTTTGATTTCATCCCGGGACCCAAGAAAACTCAGAACATGTCTGACAGTGGTCAATGCTCCAATCGCCTGGCCATTTCTAAGGAAGACAGTTTGCTTACAGGGTATTTGGAAAAGCAAAGGAAGCAAGCCCAGCTTTAAGGCAGGTGCAGGTAGTGAGTGTGTCTAGCATCCATGGCCCTGCAGCATGGAGCCCCCCACTGGAGGAAGGACACTGCCTGTGGAAATGCAGCCGACCTTCCAGAACAGGTCCCCAGCACAAGGGAGCACACCTGGCTCCTGAAGGAGGCCACTGTGACCAACATTAAGATGAGGCCACTAGGGTAAGCCCTAATCCAGTGTGACAGCCTCCTAAAAGGGGGAATGTGGGCAGAGAGATCCCATATGGGCAACAGTGGAGGTGATGGCATCCATAAGCCAAGGCACACAGAAGATCATGGTCAACCATGGGACAGAGAGGCTGAGACAGAGCTTCCACAAGTGCCAGAAACCAATCTTGCCAGCAGCTGATCTCAAACTCAACCACAGGATGCAGACCATCCATCTCTGCTATCCAGGCTGCCCAGCTAGTAGAATCTAACCAGGGCGGCTCTAGCAGCTGTACACCTACCTGTTCCCCACAGGGAAGAGAGCAGCAGGAAACAAAGGCAATGGCAGGTGGCCAAGGCTTCTCTCAAGTGAAAAATAGCCCTGATAGGGGAGGAAATAAATTATTCCAGTCTCCAGTGCCAGGCCCTCTAACTTGCCAAGACCACTCATTTAGGGGTCATTGACCAGTTTCAGATGTGTCTTCGAGCTTTGAACCCTGCGTGTCACCCCCAATCCCTGAGTGTCTTTCCTTGGGAAGAAATTAAGTTGACACTGATACAAGGGCTTGTTTAGACCTGGATAAACTATGTGTAAAAACCTTAGGAGATCATCAGAAAGATGCAAAAGTTCCCTACTAGTATAATAAGAAAAATGCAGAAATAAGAACTCCAAATCAAGATGACATAGAGGGCCTGGCGCAGCAGCCTAGTGGCTAAAGTCCTCACCTTGAATGCGTCAGGATCCCATATGGGTACCAGTTCGTGTCCCGGCAGCCCCGCTTCCCATCCAGTTCCCAGGTTGTGGCCCAAAGCCTCGGGAATCTGTACCCGCATGGGAGACTTGGAGGAAGTTTCTGGCTCCTGGCTTTGGATAGGTGCAGCACCGGCCATTGCTGTCACTTGGCGAGTGAGTCATTGGACGGAAGATCTCCCTCTCTGTCTCTCTTCTCTGTATATCTGCCTTTCCAATAAAGATAAAATAAATCTTAAAAAAAAATGACACAGAGAGGGAAAATACAACCGGTGAAGGAGAAAGCATGAAGAATAGCATGGGACCCTGTCTCTGCAGAAGTAACCAATATGCTGTTTGGAGCGAGTGGGGCTGGTGATGGGAGTAACCTCGGGAATGAGAAGGGTTCGGTCTAGATTGAATCAAATAATCATTGTGAAGCACTCAGGTCTGCAACACACCAGTCAGTCAGCTGTAAGACAGCGGATCCAGCAGGAGGCTGCTTGGCACACAAGAATCAGAGCACTGAGAAGCAGGTTCCATGGCTTCAATGCCCATGCTTCAGAAGTGAGGTGCAGAGCCCCTGCACCCACGTGGGAGGCCCAGCTCTGGACTTCCCTGCTGTGGTCATTAGGGTCGTTTGAGGTGTGAGTCACCAGATAGAAGAGACTCTCTATGTCACTCTGCCTTTCAAATAAAAAACAATAATAATAAAAAAATAAATTTTTAAATAGACATAAAAGAAACAGGGCTGCACAGTCTGAGGTGGCCGGGGCAGGGTCTGGAATGCCTGTTTCTGTCGATCCTTCTTTCATATTCATACAGTCCTTGCCTGAAAGAGTTTTCTGAGGAAACTACTGAATCCCAAAGAACTGCCTGGCAGTCTTGCACCTGGCTGTAACCCTTATTTGGTCTAATCCTTTTCCTAAGTCCCTCTGGTCCTGACTTTCCCTTCCAGGGCCCTGCGCTGGATCCTAGGGAAGGGGCTGGCAGGAGGCTGAAGGTGGAAGGTTCCCTCTTTTCATGGCCACAGTGCCTCAGCTCAGTGGGCACTTGGCATGTACATTTCTTAGAAAATTCAGACTCAAGTTCTGCTACATTTTGGATCAAAGATCATCTGCATCTGAGTCCCAAGAGGCTGGCCCTTCCCTCCGGCCTAGCCAGGTGCAGCCAACCTGGAAGGCCCCCCTTCAGATTCCCACATGCTGCCATGCACTCAGCTCCCCAGAGAGTGTGACCACCGGAAGCACAGCCACCACCACATTCTGAACACTGCCCTGTTCTCTTGCTTCCTCTCGGGTCTTCACTGTCTCCGTTTCCATCACTCCTCTCACTCAGCAAAGAATTTCAGAGGGCTGAGACTCTATGCTCTAAGGGGTGGATCGGAAAGTAAAACAGCTGGGCAGGGGTCTCGAGGCACCAGCTGCCTGCCCTGGGCAAGCCCTGGCAGACTTCTCAGCCTGAGTGTGCTCACTTACAAAGCAGGAACAGGAACACTGAGCTCTAGGGCTGTGCTCCTGCTTGGAATTAGTTGTGAGGCAGCTGGGTGGGAAGAAGGGCACAGGCAGCTGGATGAGTAAATGGTAGTGCTCCCACGCTCTGCTCTCGCATGGGCAGGACCACTCCTCACAGGACTTGTCCAAGCTCCTCACTGCCCCTCCCACTCTCCACAGCTGGGTTAAAGGCAGACAAAGCCACCCATCCCATCAGCATTCAAACGAGCTGCTCCCAATCCAATTCTGTTTCAAAGTGGACTCCCTTGCTTTGAAAATGAATGGTGACATCCAAAGGTCAAGTCGGGCAGTGATGATCTCTAAGACCTTAGGTGATAGGTTTCTATGGGAACTCCTCTTCCCCTCTAGCTGGCAAGAGCCAGAAAGCTCTATCCCGGCTGTCACGTGAAAATGACGAGCACTCCCTCTCCACCACTCCCTGCCCCACCCATCGCAAAAAAAATCCTGAAGCCTAAGGGAAAGAGGTGGATGCCCAGGAACCCCTGCACAGCTATGTGATTGCATGTGTTTTCAGTGGTTCATGTTTGTCTTCTTTTCAGAACAATCTTGCCTCGTGTTGCAATCCAGGCTCCAAGAGAACAATATGAGTAAAACTGGAGGCTGGGATGCAAGAGGTGAGGTGAGGGCACAGCTTAGGTCTCTGACGCTTGACCTTGCGCTAGAACTCAGTGAAAATAGAGACCCGGGAGAAGGCTTTCAACCATGCAGGGGAGGTGAAGCAGAGACAGTCACCTGAGGGAGGAGCGAGTCACAGTTCTACCACTCACCAACCAGGTCTGTCTTGCAAGCTTTTCCAGACGGAGATCTGATTGCATGCAACAGAGATAGCGGAGGCTGCCTGTATTTTTTAAATTAATACCACATCCCAAATCTGGGGACTGCTACAAGACTGTGGGCTGCTTTCTAATATTCAGCCCATGCTTTCACTTTTGTTAACAGCCTTGGTTTTCAGCTTGGCGTGTTTACTGCTCAGCTGAAAGACACTTCCGAGCCTCCCTTGCAGCCGGATGCAGCGGTTCCAGCCAGTGGCAGTGAAGTGATACAGGACACCGCCAGCAGCTCCCTGCAAAGGAGGAGGCAGGCTCTCTTCCTTTCTCCTCTTCTGTCTTGACTCCTGCAATGTGGACTTGGAGTTTGTGTTGCTAAGTTCAAGCGCCACCTGCATCATGGAGAAGTCTGTAAACAGCCGTCCACATCAGGCATTGCCTGTGGGCTGCATGAGCACATGTCTCCCAGGTAACTACTGTCCTTCAGAGCCACAAACGAGGACATCGTTTAAAAACATGACTGACTTCATAACAACTTGTAGTCTATTTTTTTCCCTGTTAAGTCAAATTACCCTGTCCCACTTCCAACTTCCACTAATGGGATCAGAGAACTTTGACATCATCAGCTCCAAGGACCAAGAGAAGAGATATCACCCTCTTCTAGGAGCTGAAACAAAATGGGCATGTGTTTACTATCTTAGCAGGCCAAGGAAGTGGGGTCCAAGCAGGAATGGCAAAGCTGAGAAGCGACGCAGTTTATATCTCTGTATTCTCAGGGAACTCACAAGCAGAAGGCTAGGGATTGTGTGGCCAACACATGTAAAAGCAGTTGGAATCCTAGATTCCCTCCCCAACAGCAAATCTGAGTGCTTGCCCCCTCCTCGGCCTGAAATTTGTAGTTTTATTTTCCAGTGAAAATGTCTAGACCGAGGGTCACAGAGAACAGGTGGGGTGAGGGCTCATGTACTGGAAGTGTGGAGCCCTGAGAGCCCAGGCTTGTCCTCCTCCTCACATAAACGTGCGCCCTCCCGCTGGGAAACTGGGAGAATCTGCTCAATGGGAAAAAAAAATAAAACTGAAGAAATGGCAAAAAACAAAGGAAAGGTAAGAATATTAGAGAACCCATCTAGAAGGAAAAAAAAAACCGGAAATATGTTGCCATAAATAAAGGCTACAAGATAAAAAAAAAAAAAGTCTCACTGGGGCAAACTCAATGAATTAGGTATTAGGACCCAATTACTAAAATTAGCTTCAAGAAATTCATTTGGGTTTAAAGCATCCTAAATTGTCCTTTTACCATGCCAAACTAAGTCACTTTAGTCACTGTGGATCTCAATCAAGTTTAGATGCTATGTTTGACAGTACATGTGAAGAAAGAGATTAAGTAGCTATGCTTTTAAGAGGACCAGCAGACAAGAGGCACAGCACCTCATTGACGGTTAACATGGTCACCATAACAACCCAGATATCCATTTAAACATAGTTTTAAAGCACTCTAGAGATTAAAAAAAAAAAAAAGAATAAAATCAGGTTTTTGAGGAAGATGGTAAGATCACTACTTCTCTCTGCCCAGCATGCTGGCCATAGGAAAGGTACCTTACCAGGGTCCCTGTTTGTGCTAGAATCAGTATCCGCCCAAAGCTCCTTCCCTTCCCCTACCATCCCTCCTCCTTGTGAAACTCTCATTTCACCTGCCTCCAGGGGGTCCCTGGAGATAAGACAACACTCCTGAGGCCTGAGCACAGCAGTGTGGGGGAGCAGGGCTCCCAGCTCTTTTCTCAGCAGTGAGTCTTCAGCTTCCTTCTTTCGGGGTCTCTGGCTCCCTTCCCTCTTGCTCTCCCACTCTGCAACAAAACCGCCCAAGGGCAGGCTTGCAGCCTCACAAGAACAGAGACTGACAGCAATGAAGGCTACCAAAGCAAGGGGACTCCCAGCATCAGGCGCATCTCTGAGATGCAAAAAGTTAAATCCCTGGGATACCATGCACAGATGGCTTCCTGTCCCCAAAATGTTCTCATCCAGCACTGAATACATGGGGGAAATGCATACCACAGGGAACCTGCTCAGTGGTTGGATTTTAAGCATCCTCATGCAAATAGGTGCCAGGAATGGTTGGGAGGAACCCAGGGGACGCAGTCACAGTCATCACGGCTGAGGTTTGTGTTGATCAAGCACAGGCTGAGCCCACATGCACCTTCCAGCCTCCACCTAAATGCCGGTGCTTTGGGGGTATGAAAACTATGGCACAGAGAGGACATCTTCCCAACCATGTGGCCTCATCTTTAAAGCCATGAAGGTGGGAGGTCTCCTGAGCAGGTGGGAACCAAAGGCTCAGCCTGGGTGGTTATGAGCCTGGGATGCCACACCAAGGTTGTCACCCTTGTCTGGGTCAGAGGTGTTCTGGGGCATGAGAATGACAGGATCCAAGCTTCAGGAAGATGGTCTGGCAGCAATGGTGGAGTGGACTGAAGACAGGAAAGCTCAGGAGCAAATGAGGGCTTGACAGGTTCCAGCATGGGCACCTGGTCCTATCCCTGCTCCCCTGGAATCTAGATGCCTCGGTGTTTGATTTTGCCAAGTTCTTTCCCAGCCTCCTTCGAGGAGTAGAGTCTAACTCCTCCCTGCACATCTGAGCAGAATCCAGCCTCATGTGTTATCCAGTAGAATGCAGAAGTGGCACAGCATGACCTCCAAGATCAGGTAATACAAAACAAGGAGCCTTCTGCCCTGCCGCCTGGGATACACAATAGGATTTTTTTTTTTTTAAGATTTACTTATTTCTGTTGGAAAGGCAGATATACAGAGAGGAGAAGAGACAAAGAGGAAGATCTTCTTCTGTCCACTGATTCACTCCCCAAGTGGCTGCTACAACTAGAGCTGTGCCGATCCAAAACCAGGAGTCAGGAGTCTCCTCTGGGTCTCCCATGCAGGTACAGGGTCCCAAGGCTTTGGACTGTTCTCAACTGCCTCCCAGGCCACAAGCAGGGAGCTGGATGGAAAGCGTGGCTGCCGGGATTAGAACCAGTGCCCATATGGGATCCCAGCCTTGCAAGGTGAAGACTTTAGCTGCTAGGCTACCGTGCCAGGCCCTCACAATAAGGTTTTGAGTGGTTTCGTAAATAAATGGTCTGACTTCCCTGGGACTGCTACAGCATCAAAGAACCTCAACAAGCCCCTCGCAGAGAACCCTTATGCAGAAGGGCCTTTCAGAGAAAAATCCCAGCCCAGCAAGCTCAGGCCAGCTGCTCCACCTGAGAGCAAGCACCCAGCAACTTCATTCACCAGATAACTTCAGAGATTTCAAGCTTTGCAAAATCTCCCCATCATCTACAAAGATGAATGCTACTCGTTAAGTGAACACAGTGCAAAGAACAGGCCTAGAGACGTGAACAGATCGCACAAGACCACCAAAGACGGTGATCTTGCTCACAGAAATGGCCACTAATGGAACCACAATTCTCACCTATTACATTGACAACAATCCTGAAATTGAACAATATCTACACTCTGGTCCAAGGCTGCAGGGCTCCAGGTACCCTCACGCCCTGCAAAGTGACAACAAGCCCTGGGGAGCAGAATCTGGTACCGTTTAACAAAACTGTGCTTGCATTCAGACCTCAGCGCAGCCATTACTTTTCCAGAAATCTATCTAAATGAACACGGGCAAAAATTAAAAGACTCATGGACAAGACTCTTTGGAAAGAGCCCCACGACCATCAGCAGGAGGCTGGTTTAACAAACTGGGACACAGCTGCACAACCAAGCACTCTGTAGCTATAAGAGAGAATGATGAGTTTGTCTATACAATGTTAGGAGGACACCTCCAGGATCAATCATTAAGTGAAAAAGCCAGACTCCAGACCAACCATACAGAGCACTGGGGGAGAGCCAGCTTAAGGGAGAACATCTGAATGCTTGTGTATGGGCATGTCTGTGAGTGTGTGTGTGTGCGCGCACGTGCTTCTAAGAAAGATAAAGCAAAAAACGAATACAACAGTTATCTATACAAGAATGAAAGGAGTGGAGGGGTCAGAGATGAAAGTTATGATTCTTAAACGTAGTTTATTTTCTAGATCTGCTATCAGAACCATGAAAGCACTCGACCAATATGAAACAAAAGTAAACTCACATGATAGAAACAGAAATGGGGGGCCTGCACTGTGGCATAGTAGGGTAAGCCAGCACCTGTAGTGCCAGTGTCCCAGACGGGCATGGGTTCTAGTCCCTGCTGCTCCACTTCCAATTCAGTTCCTCCTAATGTGAAAAGCAGCAGAAGATGACCCAAATGCTTAGGGCCCTGTACCCATGTGGGAGACCCAGAGGAAGCTCCTGGCTCCTGGCTTCAGTTGCAGCCATTTGGGGAATGAACCAGCAGATGGGAGACCTCTGTATGTCTCTGTATGTCTCTCTCTCTCTGTAACTCCATCTTTCAAATAAGGAAAGTAAATCTTAAAAACAAACAAATACTTTTATAGGAAAAGCAAAAGAAAGGGCGATGAATGAACCTACCTATATGGCAAGTTGGTGGATTAACCACAGAGCAAGAAACTATTTCAAGTGACTTTAAAGCACTGGAATATGTTTGTCCCTAGTAGGATGTAACCCAAGGATAAAACAGAAAAAAACCACCCTCCGAAGTCTTTAAAAATATGTTCGTAATCATACATTGAGATATAGAATACGAAGTAAATAAGCATTTACCATGTTGTAAGGTACTGAGAGCTTCAACATTAAAAAAAAAAAAGCATGTACCATGGCAGAAGATGGAGGACAGAACAAATTGATTAACTACCCCAGCCAATCATTGGCTGTGAAGATCTGGGCAGACGGAGACA